>NC_090938.1:47083557-47238557 GCF_040938575.1 Ambystoma mexicanum
AAAAAGTTATGCCACGGTATGAAAGGGCAAAACTGGCTGCTCCAAAATGCCAGAATAGACAAGTAGTAATAATGTATCCCATACTTGGTTGAGCATGGATGCCTAGAAGCCATTTCATGACACAGTAAGATATGACTAGACTGGCTGCTCCAGAATGCCAGACTAGGCAAGTAGTAATAATACATACCATACTTGGTTGATCATGGATGCCTAGAAGCCATTTCACGACACAGTAAGATATGGCTAGACTGGCTACTCCAGAATGCCAGACTAGGCAAGTAGTAATAATACATACCATACTTGGTTGAGCATGGATGCCTAGAAACCATTTCATGCC
The DNA here is from genome assembly GCF_040938575.1 of Ambystoma mexicanum. NCBI lineage: Eukaryota > Metazoa > Chordata > Amphibia > Caudata > Ambystomatidae > Ambystoma > Ambystoma mexicanum. The sequence goes on from NC_090938.1 coordinate 47,083,895, forward strand.
ACAGTAAGATATGGCTAGAATGGCTGCCCCAGGCCCAGCTGAAGATGTGTGGGCCCATTTCAACACAAGGGAAGTAGAGAAATTAGTATATTGCTGTGTTACGATACTGCTGACTGGCAACATGGGGGCAGTTGCTGCAGCCCCCCTGAGACTCGAGGCCCCTTTCATTTGAAAAGGTTCAAAGGCCCTGATGCTGTCCCAGGCTGTCCCCAAGTGCAGCCTAGGCGAGTAATAACACAGTTCATAATAGGTTTTAAACCAAGTATGTTATGTGTTATTACATGGCTAGACTGGCATTTGGGAGCAGCTAGTTCAGCCCTTTCTTACTGTGGCATGACTTTATTATGGGCATGTATTATAAACCAATGGTGTATTATAGATGGCCAGGAACAAAATGTCACCAGACAGTGCCCCGGTGTGCCCCTCCAGCTCCAGTCCTGAGTGCATTCACTAGGCTCACATCAGAAAGAAGTGAGATCATGTCTTTCTGAAGTCGGACTAGTGAATGCACTCAGGACTGGAGCTGAGGGGCACACAGGAGCACTGTCTGGTGTCTGAGTCCCGCACTGCACCAGGCAGCAGTGGCTCAGAGCAGGGTGGGACATGGACACCTCTTTGATGCGTGGTGTGCTCCTATGCAGCACCGTCCTTGTCCTGGCAGCGGGACACCTCCGTTCCGGCGGTGCCCTGCTGCCAGGACATTTGGGCTGGCGGCTGGACACAATAATTGATTGCTGGGCACAGTGATTGAGTGTTTTCCTCTGCTGCCAGGACATTTGGGCTGGGACAGGAAAAAGTGTCCCACTGCCAGAAGGACAATCAATCAGTGTGCCAAGCTGCCAGCCCAAATGTCCCGGTCCAGCTCCTGAAAGAGCGACTGGGGGGGCAAGCTGCCGCCACAGCTCTTGCCCGGTATGCCACTGTACGTGGCTAGACTTCTCGTTGGAAACTTGCAGAGAAGAGTCCACAATGTGATCCAGTTCAAATTCCAGTATTACAATTAACAAAATTAATTTTAATACAAATAATTGAGTGAGATAGGTATGGAGAAGAAAAAAACCTTGGATGAAACAACAGAAATTGTGCTTTATGACTCAAGTACTTAACACAATATTAAGAAGAAAGAAAAGGCAAAAGGCCTCATTGTCCAAAATTAAACGAGCGCAGTCTTTTAACGTAAGGGCAGGCGTTGACAGAAGCCACATTGGTAGGTGACAGCTAGGTTTCCTATAGCAGTGGCAGCTGGATTACAAAACATGTTTCAAGGAGTCAAGGATGTTACAGCATTTCTGTATTAATTTCAGCTTTTTAAGGTTCTTTTTTAAGGAGCCCCTTGTGGGGAAGAACCCTCTGATTTGTGGTGGAAGCTGTAGATGGGGGGCCAATTCTGACCCTCATGACTTCCACACGACTCCCGAAATGTGTGCCGAAACGACGCACTCAGCCAAAGACAAGTGGACACGGGAAAGTTGCAGTTACCAAGACAATGAGCCACCTGCAGAAAATCAGGCTAAAATCCTCACAATTACAAGCAGGACAGCTCCATTCCATGGTCTCAACACACGTGACCCAGCCGAACAGGACAATGCCCATTCAGCCAAGGTAGACGGAGAAGGCTGTTCCCATCGAACTAGAGGAGAAAAGTTACAAGCGTTGCCTGTGAACTGCCAACTGAATGCACTTTGTCCCCTGCACACTCAAGGTTATTGCCAATAGACAGTCACAAAGTATGCTTTTAAAAGAAAGATTATATCTAGCAATACAAGTCAACCTGTTAGGGAAAATGCTTTTATAAAGGGAATAGTTCCAGTGGTAATTCTTTTGGTAGTATAATGAATATTAGGTCTATCTACAAAGGAGGGGTTACAGATAATATTTCCACAAATAGCTCTATTTTATCTATGTTTAAAGCAAATTGTCTTCACTGTTATTTCTAAAAAACAGATATTTGTTTATTCACAAATATTATTCTTATTGCGGTTGCACAGTTTCACGTATTAACATACATCGTCATTTATAAGCAAGTAACTCAAATATGATCCACAAATGTGCAAATATGTAGCAATCTCTGTTATTTTTCACAGGTAATGATACATAACACTCTACGTGTTTCGGGAAAAAGTCCCTTCATCAGGAGTGGGTATTAGGGTTTCTCAAAGTCTATTCAAGTCCATAGAGCTTCGTCTTTTTCTAAGCTTCAATGTAGATGTTAGCAGGATATCTATAAGAGAAATCATAATTCTCAGAATATATAAGGTTCACATTACACAGCTATTAGTCTATCATTGAGTCTGCCATACATTGTAGCATTTCCCACCTCGCTATGTTGCCCCGAGGTTGTCTCTAATGCTGTGATGACATCAGTTTATTCAAAATCCCTTTCCAGTGGATCACCTATAAAAAAAGTGAATCTCCTTAGTACTTAAGTATTTTAAACATATTTGCTGGAATATCATAGAGGGGATAAGGGAATTTCATAGAGGGGATAAGGGAATATCAGAGAGGGGATAAGGGAATATCAGAGAGGGGATAAGGGAGGGATAGAAGAGAGAGGTACCTTCATTATCTGGGTGTCTAGGATTCCTGCTAAGAAGTTTGAGTAACACAGGTTCCAGTGTTTCAGGGTTCAGGGTATTCCCAAAGGCTATAGGAGATAAAAACCAAAAAACCAAATGGGGTTCTAATTGCATATGAGATCAGGATTTATACATAATAAATGGATTATCAATGGATAATAAGTTGGGGCAGCTTACCTGCCAAATAGCTGCCATGGGTTAATTAGTAGTCCAAGAACTTCCAGAGAAAATGCTCTGTTTTCCAAACATCCCCTCTATGATATTCCCTTATCCCCTCTATGATATTCCAGCAAATATGTTTAAAATACTTAAGTACTAAGGAGATTCACTTTTTTTATAGGTGATCCACTGGAAAGGGATTTTGAATAAACTGCTGTCATCACAGCATTAGAGAGAACCTCGGGGCAACATAGCGAGGTAGGAAACGCTACAATGTATGGCAGACTCAATGATAGACTAATAGCTGTGTAATGTGAACCTTATATATTCTGAGAATTATGATTTCTCTTATAGATATCCTGCTAACATCTACATTGAAGCTTAGAAAAATAAGTAGCTCTATGGACTTGAATAGACTTTGAGAAACCCTAATACCCACTCCTGATGAAGGGACTTTTTCCCGAAACACGTAGAGTGTTATGTATCATTACCTGTGAAAAGTAACAGAGATTGCTACATATTTGCACATTGTGTATAATTTTTGAGTTACTTGCTTATAAATGATTGTTTTTTAGAACTAACAGTGAAGACAATTTATTTTAAACATAGATAAAATATAGCTATTTGTGGAAATAATATCTGTAACCCCTCCTTTGTAGATAGACCTAATATTCATTATACTACCAAAAGAATTACCACTGGAACTATTCCCTTTATAAAAGAATTTTCCCTAACAGGTTGACTTATATTGCTACATAGAATCTTTCTTTGAAAAGTATACTTTTTGACTGTCTATTGGCAGTAACCTTGAGTGTGCAGGGGACGCAAGGGGTCCACAACCTGTGGATACCCTCCCTTTTTCAGTTTTCCTAAACTCACAACCTAGTGTCAGGGTTGGGTCTCTCTCCTCTGCACCTCACTATTAGTCTAAAGACTACTAAACAGGTTAATTCCTGAACTAGTCAGGTGTGCAAACGTGTTCATTTCTCCCCAACTGAATGCACTTTCCCAGGCTTAGGTGATCAGAGATAGCAACATTAGAGAATGCATTGCAACTCCATGCTCATTCCCATTGCCTTCAAAAGGTACACATGGTCTGGTAACTGTCCAGGGTCCCAGGGATGGGGAGACACATTCTACCCAATCTGGAGTCACCTTTCACACTGGGATATAATTTGTTGCAAGTGCCAATAGTCTCTCTGTCACCCTGCAACATGGTAGATTGATACTAGTAAAGGTAGTCCCGGGAGGAGCCACTAGATACAGCTATCGAATTGTAGAACTAACCCATATAGCTGTCATTTTGTTTGCTAATAAAAGACAGTAACTTTGCCCCATGGTTGAGTCTGTCTTCCATTCTTGTTGCACTGAGTCTTTGATGGGCCAAAGTGTTCCCTGCTTATAAGAGGGGTGACTGCCAGAGAGCCCCGCCCACACAAATATGCCTATACAAAGTGATAGCAGAGGATGGTTTCAATCCATCGACCTCTGGGTTATGATCCAGATAAGGTTTTCCCAATGTGGCTGAACCGCGTCTCTGTGGTGATTGGTCGATCGCAAGATGACAGTGATTTTTGGTCAGGTCTTTCTTCGTGATGTGGGGTTGTGAAGGCAGTGCTAGATGACTTAGGCTGGGGCCAGGGTTGGAAAATGCACAGCGCCACAATAATTCGCTCCCATTTGCTGCCAATGTCGCACAGGAAACTGGCAGATAATACATGTCCCACCAGAAGGTTCCATGTCTTATTATCGCCACAAAAATATTGCCATACAAGAATGGCAATATTTTTGCAGCGATTTTAACCTATGGAATCTGCGGGGGACATCACTGCAACCCCCGTATATTTTTAAAGGGAGCAGAAGACACCCCCACAACTCCGCTCCCATTTACCCCATAAATTATCCCCACCAATAATATCGCCTATGGCCTTTCCCAGCGACCATATATATGGCGATATTATTGGTGGGGATGATATTAACTGATACCCACCAGAGTAGAGCGATAAGTCATTGAACTATACTTGAGCGCTTGACACTGAAGAGGAGCCAGGCTCTGGATGTGAGTTCAGCATCGCTTTGATTTTCAGCCACAGCCAGCTCCTCTCCAGTGATGGCTGCGGGACAACAGTGCAGCATTGCTGCATTCTTTTACAGCACACTGGAATTTTAGAGCAGGCAACCGCAGTGAGTAGTGCAGCAGGGCTGCTCACTCCTGGAACCGCCCACAACTCTGTTCCTGCAGCCATTGAAAGCAAGAGCATAGGGGTAGGCACGGCTGGGGGAGATGACCCTGCAGCTAGCCTTTCTGGTGCTTTCCTTACTCTGCCTGCCTTCCTGGTTCTGCTGTAAGTGGAGATTTGATTTCACCCTTTGCCCACTTCATTTTAGGACTTGAGCCGCTTGATAAACCACTCGGCAGGAAGCACAGGCTTGGAATGGGAGTGGCTGGCTGTCGTCTTCCCTTTCCATGATGTCATGCAAAAAGAAAACAGACCACAAGCCTATCTCATTGGAATGCAACACTAAGACTGACATCATAGAATCATAGAAAAAGAAGACAGACTACAGGCCTGTCTCAATGCAAGGCAATACTAAGATTGATTAACAGTCTTATCCTTGCACGGCCAAGCATATGGCGGATGAGTAAAAAATATATAATGTGGGACCTGTCCAATAAATGCCAAAGCCCTTTTAGCTTTGACACAAGTAAGGAAAACCCCTGAAAACCTTACCTAGGCAGCATAATGCTTGTCTGTCACTGCCAACACACGGTTCTTTACCACCGTGCGGCTGCTGCACTTCTCCATCGCCTTTTATACGCCAGGGTGCTGGGCATTTTTGAGGAATCGCCCACCCCCCAACCCTCCATCTTTTCTGCTCTGTGTTTCATCATGAAGCATGCCCTAAAGGGTTGCAGCATCACTGACACCGACGGCCTGGAGCTACGTCAAAACCGGGTGAGTTTGTGTCTGTTGGTGGAGGTGGGAGGGAGAATTTAACTGTGGACTGTGTGAGAAGAGTTTGGGGCTTGAAGGAGACGGCAACCTAAACCTGTGGCTGAAATGAACAGGGATTCCATCCCCTGCCGAGACCAATGCTTGACGAACGCATGACAAATGCATTCTTGCTCTGCCCAAGACGACCCTGACGCGATGGGCAGAATTCCCAGCAGGCCAATGAGCACAGCACCTGAGCATGGTAGAGTGAGGTTTGAAGCGTCTCTCAGGCTGCCAATAAGTAAACTAAGCAAGGCAAAAAGGGCGACCGCTGCATTAAATTTCAAGTAGTCCTTTGTCTGGCCAAAAGGTTTTTGCATCCCATAATCCTTAGCTTTTGCTTATGGCAATTGACTTGATTGTGCAGACTGCCTTGCCCTCCCCCCTCATCTGTCAACTCACAGATACTTGATTTGCTACTCATGGAAATCAATGTATCGATGTGTGTATGTGTGAGGGCGGATTGAGGGGGCATGGATTGGCAGCTGCAGTGTGAGCTAGTGAAATTGGACCTGTATGCAATAGGCCAGAGGTGGTAATGCCGGGTTGCAGGTGGTTTTGCCTTGACTACATATTGTTCAGTGTGCCTGTGTTCTGCATGTAAAGTATAGCAGAGCCCTCAAGTGTAGACAGTTGCCCGAGGGGTTAAAAGATTATTCATACCTTTTCCCCCTCTTACACTGCAACCCATAGAATAGAGGCTAGTCCCATGAAATATGTGCTTCCGCTGTCACACAGTCACTGACATTGCAGCCATCTCTGCCCCTGAACACAACGCTCTGCATGATTCTTATGGTGTTTTAAACTAGTCATCTCTGCTAGTGATGGAATAGTCGCCTAATGCTATTCCCTCTTCGCATGCAATGTAATGCTCTTTTCATTTCCATGGGTTCATAGACTGCAGTCTTCCCTAGGGCCTTCCACCGCCCAGTACTTCAAAGCCATAAGAATTGCACTAGGCGCTATACAAATATCAAATAACATAACATATAACTCTAAAGCTATGCCTATTCCTCCAGCACCACCCTAAGGAGACGAAAGAACAACAACAAAAGAAAGACTACTGGGGGCTACTGGAATACTGGGGGGCTACTCATACAAGCAGACATTGCGAGGAGCTGCCACTTCTGTGGAGGACTGCAACCTCAATCCCCCGTAATGTCGCCCCTTCAGGTGTGCTAAAGCTACAGCGCCTCTAAGAGTAGCATCTCACGGTGGGCGCTACATAACAAGAATGTCAGTAACTTGGCATTTTGCTGTTGAAGCACCAGCCGGTACACCAGGCATACAGCAAAAATATAAGCCCCGGAAACGCGGCCTGCCTGCAGAAGTGTGCTTCTAGAATACAGATGGGCGCCCCCTCCACTCCCCGTCCTCAGGACGCGTCTATGCGGGCTCTTTCAGAGCCTGGGGGTGGGTGGAACTGGGGGGGGGGGTCTTTGTCGGCAGATGCGTCCTGCAGATAGACACGACTTCATATTTCGCTCCCTGCAGCGTGCGCTCTTAATCTTCCACTTATTAAAGTCGGAGCCCGGGGGCTACAGAGCTATTACATTCGCCCGCCCCCCACCCCTTCTCCTGCCCCCTCAGGGCTTATAGCAAGAACTCGGCAGTCGCTGCAATATCTAAAGGGTCCCCGCGGAGCGCCTGTCGTAGGGTGACAGACGACGACGCCCTGCCTTACAGGAAAGCCTGGTAAACAGCGGGTAGAGCCAATCTGCTACCTCTTAAAGGCTGGTAGGGTTGGGGCACAGTCAGTAACACTCCTTCGTCTCTGAAAGGCATCTCCTCTATGGCTGAACCTCAGTTAGTCACAGGCTGGTGCCTCTGAAAGGCCACTATAGCTGGGACTGCTTTAGTCACATGCTGGTGTCTCCAAAAGACCACTATAGCTGGGGCTCAGTTAGTCATAGTTGGTGTCTCTGAAAGGCCACTATAGCTGGGGCTCAGTTAGTCACAGTTGGTGTCTCTGAAAGGCCACTATAGCTGGGCTCAGTTAGTCACAGGCATGTGTCTCCGAAAGGCCACTATAGCTCGGGCTCACTTAGTCACATGCTGGTGTCTCTGAAAGGCTGGTAGTGTTGGGGCACAGTCAGTAACAGGCCGTCGTCTCTGGGTATGGCTGGGGCACAATCAGCAACACGCCATCGTCTGTGGAAGGCCACTATAGCTGGGGCTCACTTAGTCACATGGCTGGTGTCTCTGAAAGGCTGGTAGTGTTGGGGCACAATCAGCAACACGCCATCGTCTGTGAAAGGCGACTATAGCTGGGGCTCACTTAGTCACATGCTGGTGTCTCTGAAAGGACACTATAGCTGGGGCTCAGTTAGTGACAGTCACAGACTGGATTCCCTAAAAGGCTGGTAGGCCTGGGATGCAGTTAGGCATAGGCTGGTTTCTCTCTGAAAGGCCGGTAGGGCTGGGATGCAGTTAGTCACAGGCAGTCATCTCTGAAAGTATGATAGGGCTGGGAATCAGTCAGTAACAGGCTGCCTTCTATTAAAGGCTGGTATGGCTGCAGCACATTTACTCACAGGCTGGTGTCTTTGAAAGGCCACTATAGCCTGGCTTAGTTAGTCAAAGGCTGGTGTCTCTGAAAAGACGCTATAGCTGGGGCTCAGTTAGTCAAAGCCTGGTGTCTCTGAAAGGCCACTATAACTGGGGCTCAGTTAGTCACAGGCTGGTGTCTCTAAAATGCCACTATAGCTGGGGCTCAGTTAGTCACAGGCTGGTGTCTCTTAAAGGCCACTTTAGCTGGGGCTCAGTTAGTCACAGGCTGGTATTTCTGAACGGCCACTATAGCTGGGGCTCAGTTAGTCACAGGCTGGTGTCTCTAAAAGGCCACTTTAGCTGGGCTCAGTTAGTCACAGGCTGGTGTCTCTAAAAGGCCACTTTAGCTGGGGCTCAGTTAGTCACATGTTGGTGTTTCTTAAAGGCCACTTTAGCTGGGGCTCAGTTAGTCACAGGCTGGTGTCTCTGAAAGGCCACTATAGCTGGAGTTCAGTTAGTCACAGTTACAGGCTGGCTTCGAGAAAAGGCTTGTAGGGCTCAGATGCAGTTAGTTACCGGCTGTCATCTCTGAAAGGCCGTTAGGGCAAGGGCACAGACAGTAATACACTCTCATCTCTGAAGCCCAGTACAGCTGGGATGTAGTCAGGAACAGACTGTCATCTCTTAAAGGCAGTACAGTGACACAATAGTCACAGGCTGGCGTCCCTAAATACCTGTGATCCCTAAAAAGCTGGTAGGACTGGGATGCAGTTAGTCAAAGGCTGGTGTCTCTGAACGGCCACTATAGCTGGGACTCAGTCACAGTTACAGGCTGACTTTGCTAAAAGGCTGGTAGCGCTTGGGCACAGTCAGTAACACCCAGTTTTCTCTGAAAGGCCAGATTGGCTGTGGCACAGTTAGTTACAGGCTGTCATTGTTGAAAGGCTGTTAAGGCTGCGGCACAGTTAGTCCAGGCTGGTGTCTCTGAAAATGTATGCATTCAGACAGAGGCCTTTACTGAAGATCATACAATGCCTCCACTACAGAAGCAGGAATTGAACCCGAGGATCATCTAGTGCCGACTCCCTTGATCACTAGCCCATAATCAATTACTTTTATAGGGATAACTCTTTTTCATGTGGTGCTTTGTAGGCAATACTTTAAATAATAACATAATACCCGCCTGTATCTAAAATCTTAAATAAGGCACCAGCATAGAAATGAGTTTCAGAGAAATAGTTTATTTTCGCTTAAGCGAGCTCAGCATGGTATGTAATCGCCCATCTGAGCCAGCTACCCTCTGCACTCATGATTAGAACAAACAGCTGTATACATTTAGCACACATAGCTTCATTACAAGTCATTAAATCAAGAGTTAATCTTGAACACTGGCCAGTCTCGGCTTTTGTTGGTGCAGCTGTTAACTGGCTATATCTACTCCTGGAGTCCGTTCCAAGAATACACGTGCAGAGCAAAAAGGGTCTGTGTTACTGCTTAGGCAAGCATTTTTTTTTTATCCCAGTGCAGACCAATTGATTAGAGAACTGTGTTCATTAATCTTACAAAGTGCCTACAATTATTCATAATTTCCACAATCAGTACTTGCTACATCTATGGCCAAAATATCTCTAATGACCTTCTCTTGCATAATAAAACCTGTGTGGTGGATTTTGAAATTGCCTGGGATCTGTGACAGGGTGGCATTGGGGACGTTGATTACTATTTTTATTTTTATTTGTATTGTTTTGGTTAAATAAATTAACCTTTCAATAATACAGTACATATGATAAACCTTCAATACAAATTTGAGAATCAATAATACAACAATTTTGAGTGTACATTACATATGATAAACCTTCAGTTAAAAGCAGAACATCAACAAATTCAACACTTTTAAGTGTAAAACACATATGACATATAATGGTATATTTTTAAAAAAATCCAATATCACACGGGATATTAAAATCCCCTGATCACATTAGCAAATTTAGGCAGGACTGAATTTCATAGATTTACATTCAAGTCTTCTACGATCTTCCTTAGTTAAGAGGACTTTTACACTAAATCTACAAATGGTAGTTGTAAAAAACGAAGTACTGCTGAAGTCACCGAAATTTGGTGTCTACTCAACAGCTCTATTCATAATATTTCAGGAGTCCTAATATAAACATCTTTAAAAAAATTAAACAGGTGGGTTCTCCATAATTTAAAAAGGGCTGGCCAGTAGATAAGGGTATGCTTTTGAGTTTCTGGTTCAGAAATATTATTACAACGTCGACAAGCTCTATCAGCTGGTGTTGCTTTTGTCCTTATTCCTAAGTGATTCTGAGTTGGCCATCTGTTTAATCTAAATCGAAGGAACAATGTCTGTACTCGGGCGGATGGAAATTTCAAGAGATATAGTTAGGGGCAATTCATAGCTTTTAGGTTGAAATATCCATGTTTGAAGGATTGATATTTTTGCAAGAGCTGCCACATGTTTTGCCAGTCATAAACCCATAGTTTAGATTTTGCTTTATTAGGGTTATTCAGTAATAGATCAATTGTAATATCTGCTGCTGTCATGTATTCGTTTACCGTTCGCACCCAGGGTGTTAATGGGTTATCAAAATCAGGGGTTAGTATTTTGGCTATGATCTCAATCAAATTGGATTGCCATTTCCATGTACAAGATAACAGATTATTATCATTTTTAGTTTGATCAATGATTTCAAATTTGTCTATCAGATTATAAAAGGAACGTTGGACAAATATATAATCTATCGTTGAGGTACTATAGCGTCTTTTCCATGTCGGCTTGTGCAGAATATCTCCAGAAAAGGAGCTGTTCAGATTTAGAAACTGCCTTTCTTTCATTAGCGCTAACCAAGTTGTGGCTATCTCGCTTAGTTTTGTAGTTTTAGAGCTTATGCAGTTCATATTTAGGTCACCTGCAATTATTGTATGAATGACTGTTGTTTCTCCAGCAACCAAATCTAGTGTTTTAATGATCGCTGTCAAAAAAACATTATCATCAATCCCATTATGGTTTCAGTATACATTAAGAATTGCTACATCGCCATCAAGTGTCTTGATCTTCACTAGTTAAATGAAGGGGTTAGAAGATGCCCACGGCTCTAGTGTGTATTGTAGTTTAGATTTTATTGCTACAAAGAGGCCTGCTTTTGGCCAACCAAATAATCCCTTTTTGGCTGGTATTAAGGTCAGAATATACCCTTCCCAAACAAGGGTTTCCAATAACCATGTTTCTTGTAAAATGATGCAATCAAAGGTTTCAAGTGCATGAATGTCACTAAATAAAAGATGATTGAAACCGCTAGTATTCCAAGAGGCTAAAGTATACTTGGTGTAATTATTATGCGTGAGTTTTTATCTGTGCCTACATAGATCTTTATTCAGAGCCAACTTCGACCAGGGTTGGTTGGTTGTCAATTTAATATGCCACAATTCATCTAGAGGTCATTGGAAATGGGGACTATTTAAGGCTGAATTATCACCAATTTTTACTATTTAAGTAACAGTCTTGTTTAGTGGTGTCTGGATTTATTTTAATTCCCAGAGAGCTCGTTCATTTGCCGGGATTTGAGGATGGTCTTGTGATAAAATAAAGCCCAAGTCATACAGTTGCGTTCTAGCCTGCCATAAAATGGTTCTGACGACTCCCGATTGCATCCACAATTTTACTATGCCTGAATTGTAGTTGTGCAATATCACTGGATTGTAGATCTTCTAAAATCTGAACGTCGCTGAACATGTTGAGAATGCTTGATCTATTTAAAACATATTGAGGACAGGGATTGGGTCTACACTGCAGAATTAGACTAAGATAATGCAGTGGTGTCGATAAAGTATTAGATATTTCAATTCTATTACTGAATATCATATTTCCTTCCCGAGAGTTTTTCTGCGTTTTAGTTTTGTCATACTCAACGTCGCTTACAGCCGCATGAATATTATTAACTGGATACCTATTAACCAGATGTGTCTTTGGTACGTGGAAAGGTAACGATGCAGAGCGTGCCCCTTCTATTTCTTTCCTTCTGTGCTTCAAGGTGGTGAAGTTAGTTGTGGTTTGACTTAATTTAATAGAATTCATTTAGTTTTCATTGTTATTGAAACGAAATTGAATAATGGGCTCAGAGATATTAGACTTAAAGGTTTGTTCACAATCCAGACTGTGAGCGGATATCCGTCCTAATTGTTCTGTAGCCTCAATAAGATCAGCCAATGGCTAAGAATTTTCTGGATGAGAGTAAACTTGGACCATGTCCAGCGTTGGTTTGGATTTATTTGGTATCAATTTTTAATCTCACTGCCTTCTTCGTTTCTTTAATCAGTCGTACATTCGACTGTAGTTTAATTTTGTCGGGAGTTGTCAAGATACGTAAAAACTTTCTTGATCCTACTTGTAAACCCTTATAAAAGGATTTTTAATTTTTCATTTTTTTTCTTCAATTGAACATTTTTAGTTTTTCCCCTGATTTTGAGGCTCAAAATACAGAAGACTGGTTTGTCCACTTTCATTACTGGATGAGGATTCAATGCCTGGACTGCTGGATTCAATGTCAGGGTCTGAATTTCCATCACAGGCACATTATCCACTACACTAAGCAGAGCCAGACATTTCAGTCGTAATGTAGATGTTGGTAGGACTGCTATAGGGGAAGCCAGGGGTATTTGTTTAGGAGAGGTTTGCAAGTCTATATAAGAGGCTTGCAATTCAACAGTATTTAGATATTGTTTTATAGGCTGTTGGTCAACGAATTTGTTTAACAATTACGTTTGAAGGGTCAGTTTATTGTCTACTGTCTCATACAATTTAGCCAATGATATTATGGCGGTATTCATCGCAGACAATGTTAACTCTACCAAAGGAGCCGGTTCTTTGTTATAATTTCCTAGTCGACGTGGGGTGGGGTTGACTATGGAAGTTGAAGAACAGCTCAATGAGTCCAATGAATTCCGACATAGAATGGGGGAATGTGACAAATTGAGGGGTGACAGGGACAACATCAAATTGCAAGACATGGCCATGAGAGTGTCAGGGACCAGAATAACATCTGGACCTGATTGCTCTATAAGTACATTTTCCGTACAAATTTCTTCTGCATGGCACGCTGGAATTGTCTGGACTTCTAGTTCAGAAGGTAATGAGGGATGTTCATTGACTCCAGTAGATAACCATTCCACAATTGATTGCTCAATTGAGTGTACTTGGGCTTTAACAGTGGCTAAGTTCTGCATGGCTAGTGAATTGAGAACACACTTATTTGCAGATTCTAATCGACTAATGGCAATCTGGTTATCTGGAGCGCCAGTGGGCTGCGCTATAGCTGTAAATGCATCTGTCTTCAAGGTGTCTGAGATTTCATTAAGGTCTGTTAGAAGCACTTTAGCTTCAGTTGTACCTTTCAGGCGTGTATTCAATTGAGAGGCGTTACTAGACAATTTCAGTTTATCAAAGTTGTTATTATTACAGAAATGTCTATATCAGACGTTAATGATTTAGCCCTTTTACGTTTCTGTTAAGCAGAAACCTGTGCAGTTCCCTCTGGGACCACTGCAAAAGATTTAGGCCTACAGGTGTTTGGCAGTAAACCCACTTGGTAGCCGTCTGTACCACACAGATTCACTTGGTAGCTGTGGCTGAGCAGTCAGAGTTCTCTCAAGAAAAGTTAGGCGGTATGTGGAGTATACAAAATAGGGCAATTTACACAGTCGAACAAGCAGACACGGAGCAGAGCTTGGGTGTAAAGATATATAATTATTTATTTTAAAAACACATCTATGAAAAACACACTGGCACTAATACGGCAAACAACTTCAATTACAATTACTATAAGTATATCAATCCCTTAACAATATTTCGACAAGTCTAGGTTCAACGGCACCACTTATTTGCAGAAAGAGGTGAATGCTTTAACGTAGATGGCACTCTAATATTTGTTAGAACGGGAGAGAAAAGGCTTGGTATGAAACCAACTCTGTACCAACACGTTTATGAAGCAAATGCAAGGCAAGTAAGGCAGGGTCTACTGTGGATCACAAAGTTCAGAGGCCAGGCCCACTCGGAGAGAGGCAAGGTGATATGTCCCAAAAAGTATCACAGTGGAAATGCACTTCGAGTCTTTGTAGCAAATTGTCACAGAAAGGTTGGCCCAGTTTAGAACAAAAAGTTAAGAAGGTCTTAAGGCGACCCAAGGGAAAGGTAGGGATTTAAGACACCCCACGATAACCGTCACAAGGGAAGCCAGGCGGACACAGTACCTTGTAAGTGCAGAGACAGCTCCGGCGGGGGCAGTTGTTCCTGGTGGTGGATGCAAGTCGGGGCTTTGCCAAGAGATGAGATGGTCTCGTCGTTGAAGGAAAGTTGAAGATCGTTGCACCACCAGGGAAGAGACCAGCCGCGGAGTGCTCCGTCACAAGGCATCACCTTTTGGTCGTGGTACGGGCTAGTGGCTATCCAGTTGCCGGGGTGCTCAGCATGGGCTATTCGATCACTACGCCCTGGAAGCGAAGAAAAAGCAAATGGACTGGTTGTTCCCACCAGTCAGGGGAAGAAGACTCTCCAGCAGGGAGATCTCCTCTGTCGTTGGGAAGTGGTGAGTCGGTTCAGCAGGGCTCCACTGGAGGTGTCGTCATTGCAGGTCGGCTCAGCTTTACCCTCGTCGGATTCTTAGGTCCTGTGGCGACTTCTGAAGATCCAGTCCCAAAAGTCCTGCTTTTATGCAGAAAACCCCCATTCATTCTGCCTAGCTGTCAATCAGAACACGTTAAGTGGTGAGCGGGGTGGCTCACCACTTGGGCCAATCACACCAGAGAGTGACTTGAGTTGGCAAGGCAACTCAGTCAGGGGGGCCTAAACCCCCTCCCACATCCCCCGTGGTACCCAGACAGAATGGCACCACTGTGGAGGGCTTCTGTGCAGAAGCCCGCCAAAAGTGGAACAAAGGGCTCAACCTTTGGTTCGAAGTTACAGAGGCGAACACAGACGCCATTTTAAAAACCGAGTTCTGGCAGAAAATACCAACTGGTAGATTTATTTAAGACAAATAAACCGGGGGTATGTTAGAGACTAACGGCAAAAAGTATTAGCCTCCAACAATGGGAAGAATCCCATAGAATTATATTCGGGGTCGAATATAACAAGTAGTTTCCACTGCCATCAGCCAAAACTCGACGAGGGGGGACGGGACAGTGCCCCCTCGAACAACAGACCCAGGGGTAATCGAATTACCCCTACCAGTACGTCCACAATAGGATGGTTTGTACTAGTTCTGTTAGTACATTTAGGTCTAGTAAAGCCAATGGTGACTTTACATGCCCGGGGAGACAGTAGTCAGTCCCCGGGTATGGAGTCTATGGTGGGGGTCCTCTAGGACGCCCCGGTGTTACGGCACGGAGGGTGCGTTGTAACACACATAGCAAAACACATGAGACCCTATGGAGTAAAAGACCCCATAGTCGAAGGAATTAAACACATTCATGTCCAAGAGTGGGAGAAAAGAGTCTCACTCTTGGCAGGATGGAAAAAAACAAACTCCAGAAATCCAGCAAAGCTGCTGGGGGACTCACTAGGTTAGGAAATTCAGCCTAAACAGAGAATTCTCCCTAACAGTTTCTCATTTTTGGAATTTAAAAGAGCATCAATTGCAGTGGGCCATAGAGGGGGTGTTAAAGAACTTGGTGAACTAGGTTCACTTTGTTTTAAAAGCATCATAGATTTCAGTGTGTATGGAATCGTCATAGAGAATGTAGGTGAAGTATGTAAAACACTGAGCACAACAGGTTCAACAAGCAGTTTGAGTCGTACTGTTCTCGTTCAAAACGTCTGACTCGAATTCTTTTTTTATAAAAGCACTTTGTAATCACTTTCACATTCATTCAATGTACAAGGATGAAAAAAGAAAATAAGTAAATTAAATTAGCAATCAGCTTCCACAGAGAGCTCTTGGCAAATAATGATCACGCTACATACAGCTGGCTATATAAACCTGATATTTAAGGCTATTGAATAGCCAGTCGCGCCTTGAAACCCTTGTCTATAGGCGCATTATAAATGCCATATTATATCATACCATATCATTTCATAATAATGGTTAACACATCAGGTTAATAGTAGGGGTGTTTGCACCTTGCTCCAATTCAATACATTGTTCCAGGGAGATTAATTTTTGCAGCAAGGTTTTTAATCCACAGGGATCATTCACTATGTTTATAATTCCAATCGTGAACTGGAGCATGCAGGGATATACCAATGATTGGACAATTGCAAATAAAGGAACTGGTGAATCTCGGCTCAAAGGCGTATCCCACAGGCACCGAAAGTCGAATTTCACATAGAAGTTCTAGGAAATTTAAAGCCTATAAACGGATTGTGCTGAGGTACGCTGGAAAGAGAATGTTAAAACCGGTGGTTCAAAGGCAGAAGCCCACAGTCACCAACCGTTTATTCAACTCAGATTGAAACAAGTGTGTTCCAACAGTGGTTCAAAGGTCAGAGCCCGCTGTCACCAACTGTTTATTCGGCTCAGCTTGAGATGAGTGTGTTCACACGGTGGTTCAAACGCCTAATTCCGCAGTCACCAACCATATATTCAGCTTAGAATGAGGCGAGTGGGGTCAAACGGTGGTTCAAAGGCCGGAGCCTCCAGTTACCAACCGTTTATTCTGCTCAGGTTTAGAAGCACACATCCGCCTTGTAGAATCATGTAAGAGTATAAATGGTGGGGCCACTGGGAAAGCCCATGGTAAATGACCGTTCCCGTCTTGTGCAGCAAAGAGTGGGCGAATGGTATAGCAAAGGCAATGGCCAACACTCACTAATCGTTCGCGAAATCACTTTAGAAGGTGACTACACGAACAGGGGTCCAAGGCGAAAGACAGTAGTCACCGATTGTACGCCTACTAAAATTCCAGAGCGCTAATTGTTGTGGTACACTTTGGAACTATCTATGCAAACGGTTGTTCTAAGCAAGACCCAGCAGTGAGCAGCCGTGCGCGTTTAAGCAGTATGTAAAAAAGAGCACGGTGGGAGAGAATCTCAAATGGCGAAAGAAAACACAAAGCGGCAGTTGCTCACAGATTGTTTGTCTGTTTGGGGTGTTGATAACAACAGGCAGAGTCTAAGAATATTTGTCACGGTAACAACCTTCGCCATGTTCAACCAATATGCCAGCGATGGTAATAAAAGCTTAAAGGCGGATTCGCCAGTCACCTCTTCTGACATTATGGAGCAGTCCGGCCTGCTTCCGCACACCAAACATTTAGCTTGTCACTTCATGCCCGCTTCGGGTGGGTTTGAGCTTTTTGAAGGTGGGTGCATTTGGTTAAAGAGACAGTGTTTCTTCAGCTGGGCCCACAGGAAAGATCTTGGTAAGTTTTGTAAAACGTCGCCAACAGGGTTTACAACAATAAAAAAAGGTCAGAGACCAGTTCGCGCTTGGGATGTCCTCCAATGTCCACCAAACACTGAGCTGGTCACTGCGTGTGCGCTTCGCATGGGTTTAAGCTTTTTGTAGGCGGGTGCAGTTGATTAAATAGACTGTGTTCCTTCAGTGTTTCTTCAGCTGGGTCCAGAGGAAAGATTTTGGTAAGTTCTGTAAAACATCTCCAACATGGTTTACAACAATAAAAAAAGGTCAGAGACCAGTTTGCACTCGAGATGTCCACCAATGTCCACCAAACACTTATCTCGTCACTTTGTACACTGATTACTATACCAAACAAGCATAGTCGATTAACAGTGGATGTGACACATGTCTTGGAATTTGGCACACCCATACATTTGCTGGGTGGCCCATAACTGCTTTGTAAAGAGACAATCCAACACCTGAGTGCACTAATTTCTATTGCAGTATTTAACAACACGCACATTACTGTTGCTCCACTCAGTGTAAGTCAGTCCAAATCGGGGTAAATACTCCTTTACAAGTATTTTATTTAACAATGCCTAGTGCAGTACTGACTTCTCAGGAGAACACTTCTACCTTTTCATTAAACACACATGCTATCACTAGGATATCA
The DNA here is from genome assembly GCF_040938575.1 of Ambystoma mexicanum. NCBI lineage: Eukaryota > Metazoa > Chordata > Amphibia > Caudata > Ambystomatidae > Ambystoma > Ambystoma mexicanum. Next base: position 47,102,142 of record NC_090938.1, read on the forward strand.
TTTTTCCATGACAAGAAGGCACTTTTAATAAACTCTAGCTGTAATGCTTCATAGGAAATGCAGGTGGCTAAAAAATGTCAATTTGGGGGCTCCCTCACTCTTCCCAGTGCTATAGGACACACATACTAAACAGTTTTACAAAAAGCAACCATGGCTGATCTTAATTTATTGTTACTCCATACTGTAGTGAGCAACTCTAAACATTTGTTCTGCACCTACATGAGACGGGCCAGGAGCATCGGACAACATTAAAGATAAATACATTTGTGGTCATTTCCATTTCCCCTCATCTTGCATATCTAGCCAACAACCAGCTACACATTTCCCAGTCTGTTCCAATTCCTCTAGCTCTTGATCAGTGGCCTCAGTCTGAATCATTTGCACCATTTAAAGGGTATTACCAAATATGAGATTCTCTGGCTGTGTCATGTATGTAATATACAGAAGTGCTACAGTGGACTGTGCAGTTGCCTTTGCAATTTGGTCAGCCAAAGCATTACCTTTACCATATTATTTACAATAGCCTTGTGTGCTCTACATTTAATGACGGCCAATTTCTTTGGCAGGGTCAGTGCATACAATAATTTGAAAATAATGTACCATGCTGTATTTTTGTCCCATGTGAAGTTAAAAATCCCCTCTCAGCCCACAAGCGGCCATAGATGTGAGCTAATCCAAATGCGTATCGGCTGTGAGTAGAAATATTAACTACGAGACTGGAGCTCAACTCACAAGCTCGGGTGAGGGCATTCATTTCAGCTGCTTTTGCTGAATGCTGGGATACCCTACAAGCCTCAACAATGGTTTCCAATATTGTAATAATGTATGCTGCTGTGGTAGTACCATTTTGCAATTTAAAACACAAACTATCTACAACCAATGGGCCTCATTATGACTCCGGCAGCAGCCGTGCCGGTAAAACCGGCACGGCTGCTGCTGGAGTCATTTATTTTCTGGCACCCAGGAATGGGCAATAACCAGGGCATTACAGGCCCGGCAGACCCAGTAATTGTCCATTCCCAGGAACCTGAGAATATTAGTCCCCATTCCCATTTGAGTCCCATTGGACTCAATGGGAATGGGGAGGCCGGATGCACTGGCAGCATTCAGGAATGGTGCCGGTTGCATCCGACATGGTGTGCTCGCGGGTTCCGTTCCACCCGCCAGGTCAGGTGGGCGAAAAGGCACCCGCGAGCAGAACTCTCTCCGGTCCGATAAAAACGGTACCGGCAAGCTTACCAGTACTGTTGTTACCGGACCATCAGATTTATCAGTTGTGGTATCCAACAAAACTACTCGTCCCTTTGTTTCATTATCTGTTATTAATACACAATCATGAATTACTTTTCATCCGATGGGAGGGGTAGCAAGGTGTCAGGATTTAGAGTGTTACAACGTTGTACGGCAATATTTGGAGCTAATGTCAGCTCATATCTAGTTAATCTGGCATTTGTCAGGTGCTGTGTTTTACATTTATTCAATAAAATATCAGTTGCATGTGGCACACACAATATAACTTGGTGTCCCAATATTATGGCATCGGCTTGCATCATGGAAACGGCTGCAGTCGCCACATCACTTAAACAATTTGGAAGTGCTTTTACCACTGGGTCCAATGTAGAAGAAAAATATACACACAGTTTGATTTTACCCCCTTACTGTTCAGTTAGTACAGATAACGCACAGCCTTGCTTTTCATGCACAAACAACATGAATGGTTTAGTATAATCTGGCGTGCCTAAAGCAGGTGAATTGCATAAAACAGATTTTACAACATCAAAACTCTCTTGCTGTGCGCCAGTCCATGGCAAGGGGACCGGAGTGCTACTCAGTGTTAGTTCTAAAAGGGATTTTGCTAAAAGCGAAACATTGGGAATCCACTGTCTGCAAAATGAAAATATCCCCAAAACCCTCTAACATCTTTCTGTGTGATAGGGACAGGCATTCTCATTATGGCCTCTATGCACTGAGGGTGTAATCTACGCTCGCCTTTTGACAATAGGTGTCCTAAATAAGTGAACACAAGGATTCCCATCAATTTGTTTTTGTACAGGAAGAATTGGACTGTCGCAGGGACTCTCCACAATTTCTTTTAAAATCTGTTTAACTTCAAAATCCTGTATTATGGGCTTAATTCCTTCTAACCCTTCTTTGGGTATTTTATACTGAGGAAGTTGCGGTAATATAGCTCCGGGCTTAACGCTTATTTTCATGGGGTCAACTACCATACATCCTACATCATTAGATCCCAATGCCCATATCACAGAGTCAATTCCCTTAAATTCAGGTGGAAATTTATTAGCAGTAGCGACAAAACATTTTCGGTACACTATATCAGGTGAATAATATATATGTGCATGCAAATATTTCAGCAAATCCATTCCCAACAGATTTAAAACACATTTATCAGTGACAGCAAGCTGAGCCATGCAAGATGTGGGACGAAGACTAAACTGTACAGGGTCAGATATTCAGATATTGGACTTTGGAATGGATTATTAAAGAATCCCACTGAAGTGTTTAGTTTCCCAGAGAGAGGAATATGGGGCACTAGATAGTGGGAAATTGATGTATTGGACGCACCTGAGTCAAGTGGAAATGCTGCATGTTTGCCTTGCACTGTAGCTTTTACAAATGGTCCCTTTGAATCTACAGGAATACTTATGCACCCTTTTCCCTCTCCACGGCTGCCCTATACCCTGCAGTCTATTCTTCTATAGTCATCTTCATAATAATTCCTAGCTGGATATTGCTGGCCTTGCATAGGGTCAAAATAATTATGCTATTGCTCATTATTCCCTTCTAGTGTCCCAGTATTTGTAATTATACTGTTCCTGGCGTCGGTCCATATAAAAGTTCCTCCTGTCATTCCTCGCCCATAAGAGTGCCTCCATCCTCTCCAGCGCAACAGACACTCCCTTATCCAGAGGTCTTCTGCTTTGCAGAAATGACACCCAGTATCAATCATACCTGCTCCATTATTTGACGGGGCACTACCACCTCTTCCTCCTCTATACATTACTCTTTTGCATACACATATTACATCTGCCTCTTTCTGGAAAGCGCCTGTTGCATTGCGCCCTTGTTTTTAATTCCATTTTCTTTTCCTTCTCCCCTTTATCTTTAGCATGGCGATTTGCATATTATCTAGCCATAGTCAAAATCTGGGCAGCAATTTGTGTCGTGAATGTAGACTCATATGTTTGTATATCATTATTTAGATGAGGCAACCATCCCTTTATAAAGTGTGAACAAAAGGCTTTCTGTCCATTACACTAATGAGGTAAAAGCTTCTTCCTTTCATGTAAAATATGTTTAACTGACTGCCCTTCTTCCTGCCTGCAAGCAGTCAATGTATCCTAATTAATTTGCTTGTGGGGAACCACTTGCTAGATCTGTGTTATCAACAGTGCTGGAAGACCTATTATTTCCTCTTCCAATTCTCCACTCTTTCCCCTTTTGTTCGCTGCTTCTGTCAACTCATCCCATTTTATGGCAGGATCTAAACTGTCTTGCATTCTGTATTAGTGCCAAAAAACTCCTGGCAGAATGCATGAAAACAACTGATCTATGTCTCCCAATGTGAGTGGATCTGTTTTAAGTACCCAGTCTGTCTGGGTGTACCACAGTAATATCTGGACAATCTTTAGTAAACGAAAGTAACTCCGTCCTATTTCAGGGGATGTGGACCTGATGTGTTGGATTATCAATATCAAACCCAGGCACTTCTCTCATCGGAACCGCTTGAGTTACCATAGATTTTGATGGGCCACTTATGATCCAAAATAAATATGTTGATACTATTGCAGGACAGACGTTTGAATCAAGCTTACACTCTTGGATTGCCTGCTCTATATCCTTATAATCGCTTGGGAGAGGGTACACTTCATCATTCTCATTCACCTTTTTATGTAACAGCCACATTTGTTTGCATAGCCTTTGTACTATTGCAAATATACGAATATTTTGTTGCTGGGGCATGTACACCTTAGCTTGTTCCACTCCTTGCACCCCATTTTGTGATACATGCCAACACTACCTTTTCTGCAGTTTCTGTGTCATGGGCTATAATCCTGCAGGCACGATGTGGCGAGGAGAACTCCTTATTACCAGGTACCCGATAGGGGCATGGGGGAGGCCTTTAAAACCATCAAGCATTCTAACAACAGGTCTGTCTCATTCTCTAAGGCCACTTTTGATTCAGGTGTTGCGGCTGAGGGGTAAGCCTTGGCTACATAACACACCCTAACTCTTCATTATATCTTCACGGTCTCCCTCTTCTGAATTCTTATTTCTTTATTATGTTCATATGTGTGCTCTTTATCTTTTTCAAATTGTGGTTTACATGTTTTAATCTGTGCTTCCCTCATAGATTTATGCCTAGCAAAATTGTTTATATGTATCCCATTGCAGGGGTCTAATGGCCATGCCACCCTTAGCGGATAACATTTCCCTTAAATATCCAATTATTTTCTATGTTGAAAGACCCATGCAGTGGGAATTGCAAATTAGGGTTGTTGGCAGTGGATTCATGCCATTTTTGCAAAAAACAGCACTACCCCCAAGCCTTTCTTGATCATCAACTCCCATCCTTGTGTACCTTCCAGAGGAGCAGACACATGTTTTTCTAATTCAGTTGAATCTTACAATAGTGCAATTCACAACATCCCTTTGTGCATGAATTTACCATCTCTGTCCTATTTTCTTTGAGATCACAAAGTTGTATTGATGATGTCCCATTTAATGCAGTGCGCCCACAATAAATGCAAACTACACACTAATTTCATGATTCTTCCATCCCATAGTTTCAACTACTGTACACCAAGTGTATTTTCCTAGGGGTCATTAGCAGTATGCTCCCATAGAAACACAACATTACATTTTCAAGTATATTTCCCTATGGTTCATTAACAGTATCCACCCATAGAGAGCACAACATTACATTTTCAAGTGTATTTCCCTATGGTCCATTACAATATGCTTACATAGATAACACAACATTACATTTTCAAGTGCATTTTCCTATAGTTCATTAACAGTATGCTCCCATAGAGAACACAACATTACGTTTTCAAGTGTATTTCCCTATGGTTCATTACAGTATGCTTACATAGATAACACAACATTACATTTTCAAGTGTATTTCCCTAGGGTTCATTAAAAGTATGCACCCATAGGAAATACATTACATTTTCAAGTGCATTTCCCTATGGTTCATTAACAGCATACTCCCATAGGCAATACAACATTACATAGTCATACCATCAGACCGTACAACATCATTGAATCATCACACTCTGTGCATGAAACGGTCTCGCCCCTTTTTAGCAGTTTTCTGGGCCGGTGCTTCACCAGGAGTGTAAATCTCCTTACCACACACAGGAAGGGGATCCTCCGTTGCAGAGATCAATCGTGTCAAAGAGACCAGCTAATGAGTGAAGGTGTGGCTGCTGAAAATCATTTATCCAAATAACGCAGTACGCCTCACGACCCACTCCCAACCTCTGCTTGCTCTCTGACCGTGGCAGCATAGTCAAACTGGACCTCAACTGCAATGAGGTTCCATCTAGGGTACCCAATTTGTGGGCAATACTTTTCATAATGCCCACCTGTGTCCATAATCTTAAATAAGGCACCAGCACAGAAATGAGTTTCAGAGAAATAGTTTCTTTTCACTTAAGCAAGCTCAGCATGGTATGCAAGCATTCTTTGAACCGTGTGCACAGACTAATTGATTAGAGCACTGTGTTCATTCATCTTAAAATTATTGAATGCCTACAATTATTCATAATTTTCACAGCCTGATATTATTTAACTTTTTGTAGCACTGTAAATAAACAGGTGCCACTACTACCCAATTGAATGGTTCTCCCTTTATCAACCGGCAAAGGATAAAATCACATTCGGGCCTGGAAAATGCACACATTAGCGGAGGGTAATGCCTTCCCTTTGAGGGCACTCAAGGACTCTGTCCACACATGATAGAAGTATGAGGCCAAACTTTACTCAGGCACCTCGGGGGACACATGAAGGAGAAATACCGGAACACGTACATTTTTTAAATGCGTATCATAGGCAGGGCTTTCTTGGTCCAGGCATCCACCCTTTGGAACAGGCTACCTTCATTTCCAACCTGAATTGCAGCATGTTTGTAAACACTTACAGACCTGACTGTTCAATCAGTGTCACCCATCACCTGACTTTTGTTGCCCTTTACCTCACCCCCCTACCTCTTGGAGTATTTCCCAAAATATATACTTCAGTATAACTTGCACAAGACATTATTGTGACATCATAATGGCCATATGATTGCATTACCATCCTCTTTTGTTCATTTGCTCTGCATTATTTCTGTAGTTAAAATGTTATCTAGCTATGTGTTCACTCTGCAACTATTTACATTTCCTGTGTGAGAATTTCTGCCTAAAATACAATCATTGAAAAGCTTAATCAAAAAGGAAAATGTACGTAAATAAAAAATAAATTAAGAAAAACATCGCCACATGTAAAAAAAAACTCAATTGTAATCGGGAGAGTGAAATTAAAAAAATGACTCAGTGCGGAAAGACGGGTCTGTCTGCCATTATTCATATTGTGAAGTTTTACCGCTATAAGATAAACAGTCTTTCAAAAGTCTTTCAAAAGTGCCCAAAGCAGATGATACAAGTGAAGTATCAAGAGACAGACCCCTCACATAATGAAAATGAAAAGCAACAGCATACAACACAGTTACACACACACGTCTATATATACACTAGAAAAAACAGAAAAACTCCAGTCTATATAATGCTCTTCGGGTATCTGTGCATTGGGAACTGACCATGTGCCAATGCTACAAACATTTTAATGTTAGCGTGAGTGCTGTGCAAAATGAAATGACCACCAAGCCCAGTGGGCATTATGTACTTTGTGATTCAAGGATACAACCCTTTAACCATGGACATATTTGCCCTGTGTAAAGTCATTCCTAAGTTACTAAATAACTCTTGGATGTTATTCAAAGCAGCTTGGAAACCCTCAATGATGCTATTTGTTCCCTTTCACTTTCTCATTGGGGTATTTTGAAAGTGAAGGGGGGTCCCTGGAATGGCCGTCATGTCCCCTATGCGCATGTCAGCCCAAAGGATAAGAAACAAGAGATGCCACTTGCATGTCACTCGCTGTTTGGCCAACCACCATGTTGATCAGTGTATCCCACAAATGGGGACAGATATTCTATTAGACAACCATCCAAACCCTATCCAGGTGATATCTTTGCAGAGACAGGTGCATTATCACTGGATCAGGTTGACTGATAATAATAATCAGCCGTGCTGATGTCACTAGTGACAACATGACATAGAAACATTAGTCACAAAGTAAATTTGCATGCCTGCACGACGTTACGCAGACACACACGCACAAACGAAGAACATGCTCACTCTGTTCTGTAGAGATAGGACAGATACATATACATACTGTGAAAAATGTTTCCTTTTCACTAGCCAAACGCAGAAACGCAAGAAAGCAAAGCATATATGGAGCTAGCCTGCAGCTGCTTCATCGCAACTAACCACGAGGAGCTACAGGGACGTATAAAGAACCTGTAAGGGCTCGATCATTACTAATCTCTAAAGAAAATATTAGGACATACAGGGAAACCATAGAATGACTGAAGTGAATCCACAATAAGCCATAGGCCTCAAAATATGGAAGAAGAGATGAAAACTCTGCAGCACGAAGCACAGAGCCAGCGTTCGCAGCCAAGGACAAGAGCGGGTCGGAAGTTCCCGATTCCTGATGCAGTGAGCCACCTGCGAAATAACAGAATAAAATCCTCACTAATTGCAGACCGAAAGGTTCCATTTTGTGGTCCTCACCCACGTGACCCAGCCAAGCCAAACAATGGCCATTTACCTGCGGCCGGAAGAGGAGCTGTTCCCAGCAAAGCAGACAAGACAATATTGATACATGCGTTGCCCACCTAACATTGCAATCTGCAGGCACTCTCTCAGGCTAAGTGATCAGACCAGTGGCAACAATGGGACACATAGTCTTTCTCATCACCTTGAGAAGGTACACCGAGCGCTGTGAACAGAAAAGGGTCCCAGGCATGGGGAGACCCGCTCCAGCAAATCAAGATGCTCAAATCTTGGGGCGGTGCATAATGTTGCAAGGGCCAATGGTCATCATGCGACCCTGCAATAAAGTAATAGATCGTTTTGGGGAAGGCTCAGGCAAACCCACCTGACATGGGAAGACCAATGGAATACCTCACATAGGGGATTTCTATAGGTGGTTTCACCCGAGCTACCCAATGGATACGGCCCTTAGGTTTTTGGGATGGGTTGGTGATTGTGATGTTATTAAGAGTCAAAACCAAGTGACGTGAGTTTAGGAGCTGTGATTGCCGGAGATTTCGTTGTTTCTTGTATGATCCCTGTCTTTTGGAGAATAAAGATGGTTTTTTTGCCCCATGGCTGAGTTCTCCGTTATTGCCGGGGGGAAGTGCTCGGATAGGCCCCAAACACTCTGGTGACTTGTGACATTATCGATAGGAACATCCCCTGTCTTCTGGTATACTATTACAAAAGAGTACAATACGAGTGTACCTGACTGTCCATCTGGGAATGATAATTATATATTTGGCTATTCTAGGTCTTGATAATATGCTTTGGTCTATAAGACAAGTGTAACATTCCTATTGTGACTGCAATATACACTGGACATTATCATTACCAATGAACATTGTACCAATTTACAAAGAGCCAGTTTAAAGTCTCAGTACAATTAAATTATTTTCCTTTCTTGTTTTTTTAATATCTGCTTTTTGCAAAAAAGCACAGCCTCCACCCACAAGATATCTGTTTTTTGTGTTCTAGTCATGCAGCTGCTGCAACAGCTGGGGTGGCTCTGGCAAATGCACACCTGACTACGTGACTCACCCCACATGGAAAGAGAGAGACAGAGTCATACAGAGAGGGAGAGACAGACAGAGAGAGAGGGGGAGAGAGAGAGAAACATGGAAAGAGAGAGACAGGGTCATACAGAGAGGGAGAGACAGACAGAGAGAGAGGGAGAAACAGAGAGAAACAGAGAGAAACAGAGAGAGACATGGAAAGAGCGAGACAGGGTCATACAGAGAGGGAGAGACAGACAGAGAGAGAGAGGGAGAAACAGAGAGAGACATGGAAAGAGAGAGACAGGGTCATACAGAGAGGGAGAGACAGACAGAGAGAGAGAGGGAGAAACAGAGAGAGACATGGAAAGAGAGAGACAGGGTCATAAGGAGAGGGAGAGACAGACAGAGAGAGAGAGGGAGAAACAGAGAAAGACATGGAAAGAGCGAGACAGGGTCATACAGAGAGGGAGAGACAGACAGAGAGAGAGAGGGAGAAACAGAGAGAGACATGGAAAGAGAGAGACAGGGTCATACAGAGAGGGAGAGACAGACAGAGAGAGAGAGGGAGAAACAGAGAGAGACATGGAAAGAGAGAGACAGGGTAATAAGGAGAGGGAGAGACAGACAGAGAGAGAGAGGGAGAAACAGAGAAAGACATGGAAAGAGCGAGACAGGGTCATACAGAAAGGGAGAGACAGACAGAGAGAGAGAGGGAGAAACAGAGAGAGACATGGAAAGAGAGAGACAGGGTCATACAGAGAGGGAGAGACAGACAGAGAGAGAGAGGGAGAAACAGAGAGAGACATGGAAAGAGAGAGACAGGGTCATAAGGAGAGGGAGAGACAGACAGAGAGAGAGAGGGAGAAACAGAGAAAGACATGGAAAGAGAGAGACAGGGTCATACAGAGAGGGAGAGACAGACAGAGAGAGAGGGAGAAACAGAGAGAAACAGAGAGAGACATGGAAAGAGAGAGACAGGGTCATACAGAGAGGGAGAGACATACAGAGAGAGAGAGAGGGAGAAACAGAGAGAAACAGAGAGAGACATGGAAAGAGAGAGACAGGGTCATACAGAGAGGGAGAGACAGAAAGAGAGAGAGACGAAGAAACAGAGAGAAACAGAGAGAGACATGGAAAGAGAGAGACAGGGTGATACAGAGAGGGAGAGACAGACAGAGAGAGAGAGGGAGAAACAGAGAGAAACAGAGAGAGACATGGAAAGAGAGAGACAGGGTGATACAGAGAGGGAGAGACAGACAGAGAGAGAGAGGGAGAAACAGAGAGAAACAGAGAGAGACATGGAAAGAGAGAGACAGGGTCATACAGAGAGGGAGAGACAGACAGAGAGAGAGAGGGAGAAACAGAGAGAAACAGAGAGAGACATGGAAAGAGAGAGACAGGGTCATACAGAGAGAGAGAGAGAGAGAGAGAGAGAGAGAGAGAGAGAGAGAGAGAGAGAGAGAGAGAGAGAGAGAGAGCGCTAGAGTGCCATATGAAACCCGGCTACAGCTAGTATAACATATTTGTCCTGATATATTGTAATACTATAATGGAAGGAAAGTTAAACTATTGACAATGTGTGGACACAGATATGTAAAAAGTAAAAGCACCGCATGAAAAACTTTCTGAAAGTGTCGATTATTTCAAAAGCAAGCGTAAGTCTTCACACTACCCACAACCAGGTTCCGGATATTATTCAAATTCAAATAAAAGAAAGGCTTACTAAATAAAGTAACAAGGCAAACGTGCACAGCCAAAGCAAGGTATGTGACAAGTTGGAGAATTAACAGGAAGTGAGAACTGCACCAAAAAAAGGGGAAGGAAGAAAAAAGCAGCAACCTCAAAAACATTTCAGGGAAATAACCAGGCCAGAAAATCTGATATAAACAAAAAAGAGTGAACATTTTCTTTTTTTAAATCACCAAAGACAGTGAAAACAGAATTTGACTGGAGGGTATTATTACAAAACTAAAGGCCAGTCTTGCATGGCAGCAGGAAGTGAGTTTCGAAGCTGCTCGCAAGCACCTTTCACAACAAGTTTTCATGCAACATGGATACAAACATACCCAGCTCTTCCTACAAGTGTACATCCGTCCGGCAAACACAGCTTCAATAATGCAGAACCAGCTATTCAGGGACATTAAAAAAATACATGCACACTAGAGTACAGAAAAAGGTCTGTGAAATATCAGCCTTCTGAGATTTGCAAAATGTTCACCGCTCTTCCTAAAATGCATATGGGATGTTACTTCTATTTGCCATAAAGCTTAGGGGGATCATGTAAAACACATTGGGTTAATCCTGCACCCTCTTCTGAGTGAGCACTGAGCGGCAACAGTAAAAAGAATCTCCTTTGGGAGGGCGGTGCCATTCTGCCAGCCTTGCAATAGTAATGCCAGACCCTTCATTATATATATATATATATATATATATATCTCTTAAATCACTGTGTCTCGGAGACGGGGCGTGTGCAGTAAGGCTGTGGGAATCAGTGTATATGGCTCATAGTTACAAAACACTTTAATTTGGTGCCATGTGATAATGTCCCCAGGGAAATGTAGTCTTGTGACAATGTAGTCATGTGACAATGTAGTCAGCAAAAAGTCCTTTAAAAAATGCAGTTATTCAATACAGGCAATGTAAAGTGTCAAAATGTTGCCAGTAATAAGGTCGCCAAAAATATATTTTTAAATGCATTAAAGTACAAGGCTGTAACCCTAACAGTGGCCCAAACCTCTGATGAAACCTCCACAGTCACCTTCCATCAATTCCGATACCTTATCCTTACTTTAATTACAACCCTAACTCTACCCTGAACCGGTACGGAACACTAACCCTTCAGCGCACTAAAGCATTTCATGTGCATGTGACTCAATACAAAGCACAGACATAAATGTAATGTGCTGTAATGTAATATAATATGGAATTTGTTTAGCGCCTATACCCATTTGCATGCCTGCAAAGCGCTGTAGGTGATCACCCTCAGAGGACCAAAGTACGCGGAATGGGAGATCAATCGGATGAGTTTAGAATGCATGTGTGCTTTTTAGCCAATGCAAAGGTAGGTAGGGGTGGCTAAGTCCCTGGTAGCGACCAATTTCAAGCAGGCTTGTGGAAGGGTGCTCTTAGGTTATAAGGGCGGTATGCGAGTCTAGGAGACCGATTATGTTTTCAGCTAGACCACATTTTTGCATGGGACTTAGCTGCATTCTAATGGCAGAGGGGTTGTGCGTTATGCCTGACACGCTGCAGGGCACACCGTGGATGTTCTCTCTTCTCTCTAACCCTCTCACCACTCCTCTCTCTTGGACTAAACACTTTCTTTTCTCCTCCCACCTGTCGCTCTCTGTCCCCCAGGTGAAGCCGACCCCAGAACTGCCACTCACCTTCTCGGTCACCCGGCCCATGAAGCGTGTGTCAGTGGAAGATTTAGCCGCTACTTTCTCTCCTCCTCCTATGCCTGAACATGTTTTCCTCCTCATCCCATGGTTTTGGTATCGGGGATCGGCTACCGCTCCCTTGATTCCCATACTCGCTCTTCTGCCTTATTTGCTGATATGTCTTATCGATCCACTTTCCAATACTTTCTGCATCATAGCTTTCCTCTTTTTGTGCTACTTTAGGTATTTCTTGTTCTATTTCTCTTATTGGGAAAACTTCGCTTATCGTTTCCCATCACCCCTGTATTTCGTCACTTGGTCTAATTTGTTCTTTAAGAACGAGACTGGTGTCCAGATCTCGTCGCCTTCTATTCTGTTTTATTCCTTCTTCCACCCCCCTTTGCTCTCTCTCATCCCTTCTTGCCCTCTCTCTTTCTTGCTTTCAAGCTTCCGTCTTATTTCTTCTCTTCGATCTTCTTCTTCTCTTCGTTCTTCTTCTTCTTTTCTTCTCTGTAATCTGTTTTCCTTCACTCGTACCTCTTCTTCTTCTCTCTTTCTTTCTCCCCTATCCCTTTCTTCTATTTCTTTCTTCCAACTGTCATACTTTGTTTGTTTCTCAGTCGCTTTTCATCTTTGTCTTGTTCTTCTCTATATATCCTTTGCTGTTGTTCCTTGCTTTTCCTTCCTTGCTCATCCTGCCTCAACTGCTTTTCTCGTTCCCTATCCTTCTTTTCTTGCTCGTCTTTGTCTTCCCTTTCCTAATCTCCTCGATGCTTTTCCCATCTAACTTGAGTAATATCTGTCCTCTCATCCATTTGTTCTGTACAAGCGTTACCTCATCGGCCCTATCCTTTTCTCCTTTCCATCTCTTAATTTATTTATCTATAGCGCTTGATATATTCGATCTCGCGCCTCGTTTCCCTTGATCTCATATGAACTAACATGCCTCTTCCTTCATTTTGCTCTCTTCTGGACTGTCATCGCTACTATAAGGAGGTGGGGGTACATATGTTGGGCACTATACCCCGTTGCTGCTTTTAATTCTTTTAAAGGATGAAATCCTGTCTCCTTTGCATCTCCATTCTTAGTTTCAGGTGGAGCAAGAGGAGCAGAGTGCTGGATGCCCTCCCCTTTTTGCTGATTAAGCATCCACTCTTCCTGTGGCAGGTCCTCTTTCTAATCTTGATACGTTTTCCAGAGTTCTAAAACTGCCAATTTGTTGTCTAATTTCTTTCCTATGTACGCATCGTGCACATATGTGGTCATGTGTTGTAATACTGCTTTTGACAATGTTCCCCCTTGTGGCCATGGCTGGCATGAACATTTTATCAGCTGTGCCCATAACTCATTCTGCACTGTACTGTTTGAGCTTGGATGCATGTTGTGGTAATGTTTTACAAAGGTGCATAAAAGGAGTGTCCTCCATAATGAAAAGTCACAATTAGCTGTCGATACCTACCAGATCGTTACCTTGTTATATTTAATAAATCTCTATTTATCTCAAAGCTTATTGCTCAACTCTTTTAATCCAAAAACAATAAATATGAGCAAGCACCATCCATCGCCGCTCAATCCTCTTTTCTCTCAACAACATATTTGTCTTCTGACTGGCGCCAATCATTTATTGAGCTTAACTCAAACCACCTCCAATTCCACATTTCACAATGTATCACTTTTCAGAACTTCATACATCAAATAAAAATCACAATAATTACACAATACACTTTAACAACCCCTGTGAGCACCTTCTCTTTTCCCTCTAATCATTTATAATAAGAGGTATTCCTTCTACGCCTCCAAATATATTACCCCTACAGAGTTTACGATGTTACCTTGTATGGTCCTGACCGTCTGTATTCTCTCTCTTAATATTCTGACTGGAATTTGAGACGTCTTCTTCTATCTCCCTTGAAGTAGGATTACCTAGACATTCCTTTATCCACACAAAATTCCTGTTACCCACTTATTTTCATAAAATGTCACAATCCCGCCCCTTTATATTGCCATCTCCCTGAGTCTACTTACATCTGTTTAATCGACTTGCGGCCTTCGGTATCGACTCCTCCTCCAATCCAACCACTTTACCTTCCGTCTGTGGAGCGCCCGTGGAATTCAAGCAAGGGTTTCTTTAAAGGGGGTCCTGCCCACCGTCTCGATTTCTCTTGCAAGTTTATTTCTATCACCGCTTTCCACAGGAAACTGCACGATCTTCCAGCTAATGGCAGAGGATGTCTGATCGTCCGAAACTCTGAAGTCAACCTAGTTTAGATCGAAACCATCCGCACTGCTTCCACATGAGCTTATGGCCCTTGGAACGTGCATCTGTTACTGGATGGGATTACACCAGAATAACTCAAGAAGATGGCAAGTTGCTGTTTTATTAGTAATTATCTAAAACAGGGAGTTTACAATGAACATCAATGGATGTAGGCTCATTCTCAGCGATTTCCACAAAAAAAACAATTATATACTTCTGTATGCGTCAGAATGTCATCATGATATGTGGCAATGGTGTAAAACCTATCAAGGGTTGGGATTGGTTAAGGGACACATCTAGATATACAATCATATAGTAGCTAGGTTTGTTTTTGGCTGTCCGATATCAGGTGGACAACTTATGCCTACTTCTTCATACGTGTCCTTTAAGGAAAATCAGTAACACAGTGTTTCATCGGTTTCTCAAGCTATAATGTCCTTCGTTATATGGACGAATACAATTGGTTTGGCAGGCTTGTGCCATGCCTGGAACATTCGATTCAATCAGCAACACTTAAGCCAAGACTCAGGTGCAAGTAGATAGGACATGAAGCTGCCCTACCACCCAATTAGCCCAGCATCTCTCATTACCCATGCCCTCTGCCATGAAATCCTATTTGTACTTGGCCTTTCAGAGTATTCTTGTCCTGGGAATGCAACAGAGTGAGGGCACTCGCTATCATGTCTGGAATTTCAAGCCCTATTTCCATCCTCGACTCATGTGACAAGAGACCACAATTCTGCTAATTCTGCAAGATTTTAAATGTTGGAAAGAATTAAGACGTGGCATCTTCTGTGTTCTTTCTTGCACCTTAACGTGAGAGGATTCATCCTTTGCACACATGTTCCTCTTCAGCGTGAATAGCTGACCTCGACTTCTCAGTTCTAGACTTCAGGCCAGACAGCCTCCCAACGCAGCTCCACCAACCTGATATCCTTCTGCGACACAGCCTTTCATTCTCCCTATGATTCTTTGGCTTATTTATTATTTCATGATACCAATGTCCAGTTTCTGTACAATGGCGGCTCAGCCTGCATTCTATTCACTACTTGCAGCGAGCCTATACGATGACTTGACCTACCTTGTGGTTCAGCGTATGTACATTCTTAATACTTCTGATTTATGCAGCACTTTCTAGCATGTAATCTTCTTCATTTATACTTTAAAGGTTTACTTTATTTATTCTTTACTTTGTCATTTCTCCGCTAGGATCCATAGATTGGGCCTCATTATGAGCATGGCGGTCTGGGAACTACGGTACCGGTAAGCATACCGGTACTGTAGTTCCCGAACCGCCATACTACGTGCTCTGCTCGCGGGTGCCGTTTTTATCTGCCAGGTTTTTCCTGGCGGGTGTAACGGCACCCTTGAACAGAGCACGTCAGATGCACCGGCACAACTATGCATGTGCCAGTGCATCCGACCTCCCCATCCCCATTCAGCCCTATGGGGCAGAAGGGGGATCGGGACGCCCTTGATTCCGGCAAGCGCAAATGGGCAATTACCGGGTCCACCGAGTTCGGCATGACCCGGTTCTTGCCCATTCCCGGGTGCCAAAAAAAATGTAACTCTGGCGGCAGCCGTGCCGTTTTTAATGGCACGGCTAACGCCAGAGTTGTAATGAGGCCCATTGTCTTCATTCAGTATTTCAGGACTTTATGCACACGTTCTTATGACATCATTAGTCCATTTTCTTAGCTTTTTCTCATATTCCTTCAGGGAGTTCCACCTGCAGGCTGTCATCATCTAAAGGGTACATTCGATATGGCTATCTTAATGGATACCGTCTTCCAAATACTTGCTGCGGTATTGGTACAATAGCTGGTGTTAGACAGGGCACGGTCTCAAGTCTCCAATACAGAGGAGGTAGGGCGGTAGAATCTCCTGTGGATGTGTATGTCGGCTCAGCTACAATATTTCTGGGATACAGTATATTCATGCTCGCCCTGATCATTTTCTTATTTTATATACATGTGTCCACCTGGATAGATCAGGGAATTGCTAAGTGCCCTTTATTACATTACGGTTAATTGAGATACAAGGCCGAGCACCACAAGAAGAGACGGATCTACAGAAGAAGCAGGGGTCTTCTCTATCCCCCACTGAGGCAATTTGAAGACTCGATTGCACTCGAAAACCAGTTATGCCTCTAGCATAATTGAGGGTTGCATTGAAGCAGCTCCACTACCTAGCGCATAGGTGTTATGCTCACCTGGCTCCCACAGGGGCGTCGGTCGGACCCGGACTGCTGCGGCCTCCACCCACGTGATGCGTAGTACAGCGACGACTGACTGGATCTGCCCTCCTAATCTTGTCAGCTTGACCCATACAAATATTCTCCTACAAGTGGAGAGATGGATTTAGCCACTTGTGGATTCAAGTGATAGCACCCCCACTGTCCTCCCCACTAATCACCTCTGAAGTGCCCTTTCAGCAATCTCACCTTATATTCTTGAAGGATGAGCCCTCCATCCTGCGAAGCACGCAGGGGCGCATTGATGACCAGTTATTTCACTGGCCTGAGGATATTGGAAGAGTTGTAGACAAATCCTGACTCCAAAAGGTCCTGGCGAAGAGCCGTAAGTATATAGTTCGCAAGAGTTCAAAATGTCTGGCGTTCACTCCTGTCCAATTCCTCTTTTATCTTGCAGCTTTGACCCAATAAGAAGATTGACAGCTGAAAGCGCTCCGGTAAAAGTCTGTGTTACCCAACACTGTCCGGTAAATAATGCCAAGGGTTAAATTTGCTGCTTTCTCCTTATTTTACAGGTGCGGCATAAGAAGATGTGGCGTGCTGATGAATTATACCTCCGGCGGTAAAATCAGGTAAGCATATGGCGGCTAAAGAGATTGTCTCTGTCTGTCCTTTCTGCTCACCTTGTTGTTTCTTTTCCCCCTTAGGTGCCGAGATTCGGCGATGTAAAGATGGAGACAGCGCCGGATCGAAGAGATGCTGCGTGGAACGGTGAGTATGGCGCGGCGCTGCTGCTGGCGATGCGACGCTTTTAAAACAAAGTCTTTCCTCTGGTTTGAAGATGCGATGAATCCGGAATCAGGTAAGAAATCAGGTAATACTCTTGTTCTAACCTTTGCTTCTTTCCTTCTTTCTAGGTGCTCCAGGTTCGAGGCGGGCATGGAAGAAGGCTGGATGCTGCTGCTGGCACGG
Organism: Ambystoma mexicanum; assembly: GCF_040938575.1. NCBI lineage: Eukaryota > Metazoa > Chordata > Amphibia > Caudata > Ambystomatidae > Ambystoma > Ambystoma mexicanum. Next base: position 47,119,826 of record NC_090938.1, read on the forward strand.
TGAACGTTACGCTGCTGGATGCAGAATAATGCGAAGCGTATGTTGCTCTTCGGGAGTGGTTTAAATAGCCTTCAAAGTAGTCCCAGGTAGGTATTCCTCCGCGACCACACCCGAGTAACAAAATAGTCCCTAAGGTAAAGTATTCCCTTCCAGGCCTCACATGGGCTTGGATCATCTTGCAGCATGGTCTGCATCATGTAAGTGTGCACTTATGAGCCTGGCGCCTATGGCGCCAGGACTGATGTCCCACATGAGCCTGGCGCCATAGGCGCCAGGACTGAACCCAGACAGCACCTAGCAGGGGTTGCTGGGTTTTCTCAAGGCAACATGATGCCTGCTCCCGGGGCTGATGGACGTGGGCTGGATGCCCGGGGTATGCATCATGACAGCACTACCCCTCAAGGCACCTCCTAAAGTCGTTCCTCCTCTTGGTCCTGGTTTGTCTGGGAAGTCCCGATGGAATCTCTTCACTAATCGTGGTGCATGAACGTGGTCACTAGGCTCCCATGACCTTTCCTGTGGCCCGTAACCTTTCCAATCGATTAAGTAAAAAAGTTTTGATTTAACCACCTTGGATTCCAGGATGTTTTTCACCTCAAATTCAGGTTCTCCATCTATCAAGATAGGATCTGGTGGTTTGGTTAATCTTGTTCCTGGTTGAACTGGTTTTAAAAGTGAAACATGAAAGACAGGATGAATTCGCATATTGGAGGTTTATTCCAGTTTGACGGCCACCGGGTTGATAATGGCCGTAATGGTGTAAGGTCCCAAATATCTAGGATTAAAAGTCTGAGTTCCTTTCAGAGGTATGTGTTTTGTAGCTAGCCAAACCTGATCTCCAATTTGGTACTGTGGCGTTTCACTTCTATGTAGATCAGCATTTTTCTTGTATTTCTCTTTTGCTTGCTTCAAATGTTCTGTAGCTTCCTTGAAGGCTTGTGTAATAGTAGAATGTAAATGACTAACTGCAGGCATTTCTAAGTGCTGAGGCGAATCGAGTTCTGAGGTTCGAGGGTGGTGTCCATATATGGTATAAAAGGGACTTTGTCTGGTTCCTGAATGTACAGAGTTATTTTATGCATATTCGAAAATCCATAAAATAACTTTCCAATTACTTTCAGTCTGGTGAAGCATGCAACAAAGGTACTGTTCAAGGGTCTGGTTGGTCCTCTCCGTTTGACCATCGGTCTGGGGATGGTGACTGGTTGATAACCTTATGTCGATTTGCGCCAATTGACAACATTTCTTCCAAAAATGTGAAATGAATTGACTACCTCGGTCAGAGACCAATACAGAAGGAAACCCGTGTATTCGAATGATGTTTTTGAAGAACTCCTTGGCCAGAATTGAAGCAGAAGGTAATCCCTTCAAAGGAATAAATTGGGCCATCTTGGAAAAAAGATCCACGATAACCAGAATGGTGTTAAATCCATTACATGGCGGTAGATCAGTAATAAAGTCTAAAGATAAGGTGTGCCATGGTGTAGGTGGAATATCCAAAGGTTGTAAAAGGCCAGCTGGTTTTTTCTTCTGACTCTTGTTTTGGGTGCAAATGCCGCAAGACTTCACAAATGACTTTATATATTTTCGCCAGGTGGGCCACCAGAATTGTCTCTTAATTTTAGCTTCGGTTTTTGCGATACCTGGGTGACCTTCCATTAGGGTATCATGATAATTGGAGATAACAAGTTCCTGTAATTCCTTGTGTGGTAGAAATAGTCGTCCTTGATAGTAGGGTAGGTCATTGATGACTGAGTAATCCGGGCCTTCCTTAACCCAGTCCTGCAGGGCTGCTGGATTGAAGAGTTTTTGGATTTTTAAACAAATTTCTTCTAGTGTCTGTAAAGTAGTTATGCCAAGAATTCTTTGTTCAGAAATTATAGGCACCGGCTCCGGGTTCGCATATGCTTCTTCCATTCCTATTCGGGTTAAGGCATCTGCCTTGCCATTTTTACAGCCTAGTCGATAAGTGATCACAAAATCGAATTCGGCAAAGAACAAAGCTCATCGAAGTTGGCGCGATGATTGGGCTTTGGCTGTTTTTAGATACTGCAAGTTCTGGTGATCAGTGATTACAGTAATGGTATGCCTGGCACCGAGAATATAGTGCCGCCAAGCCTTAAAGGCGGATTTGATGGCTAATAACTCTTTATCGGTAACCGCATAGTTTAACTCGGGTGCCGAGAACTTTCTGGACCAAAATGCCACTGGGTGAAGTTGACCAGTTTCAGGATCCTTCTGGGACAGGACAGCTCCCATAGCTAAACTGGATGCATCAGTTTCCACTATGTATGGAAACTCTGGGCGTGGATGCTTTAAGACAGGCGCAGATGTGAATTTCGCTTTCAGCTCTTGGAAGGCCTTTTCAGCCTCTTCGGTCCACAAGAAATGTTTGTTCTTTCGCAAAAGTGCTGTGATGGGATGTACAACATGAGAGAAGTCTGGAATGAATCTGCGGTAGAAATTGGCAAATCTGAGCATGCTTTGTACCCCTTTAACTGAACTAGGTGATGGCCACTTGAGAATTGCGTCCACCTTTCGTGAGTCCATTCGGACTCCTTTTGGAGTCAAGATAAATCCAAGAAATTCAACTTCCGTAACATGAAAAACACATTTTTCCAATTTTGCATATAACTTGTGCTGGCATAGTTTCTCAAGGACTGCACGTACGTGCTTAACATGGTCTGAGATTACACAAGGATATCGTCTATGTATACGACAACACAGACGTCAATGAGTTCACGAAAGTCATCGTTCATAAAATACTGGAAGGCTGCTGGTGCATTGCACAACCCGAAGGGCATCACCTGATACTCGAATAATCCGTACTTGGTGCGAAAGTCCGTCTTCCGTTCATCGCCTTTCTTTACACGTAACAGATGATATGCCCCTAGGAGATTTAACTTAGTGTAGATACAAGCATCCTTTACTTGGTCTAGTAATTCGGGGATCAGAGGCAATGGGTACCGGTTTATTACCGTAATCTGATTTAGTGTGCGGTAGTCTATGCACGTTCTAAGGTCACCTTCTTTTTTTGGCAAGAAGAACAAAGCTGAGGATACAGGAGATTTAGAAGGGCAAATAAAGCTATTAGCCAGGTATTGGTCCAAGTATTGCCATAGGTGAAGATTTTCAGGTTCCGTGAGGGCGTAGATTCTACTGCATGGGGGTTGTGCACCGGGTAGAAGGTCAATCTGACAATCGTACGATCTGTGAGGTGGTAATGTATTGGCCTGTTCTTTTTGAAAAACATGCTGAAATTCTTGATACTCCTGAGGTAACTGCACGATTGGGTTCATGACTGTGGCCAGGCTTTTTTGTTCAGGGTTTTCTCCAGGTAACAGGTGTGTGCACAATCCGGGAAGGTTATTCTCTCCTCTCGCCATTCAATACAAGGATTATGAGTTTCCAACCACGGCATCCCCAGTATTATTTGAAACTGCGGGGCTTTGATTAAATCAAACACAATAGTCTCTCGAAGTGGTCTTTTTGCAAAGAGGTAGATTCATCCTTGAAACCAATTTGTTGTCCATATAGTTCCCTATGGCCCCGCTATCAATGTATGCCCTTACTGCGTGCATACGTGAGGGTTGTCTAGGATCAATTAGGACCATTGGTATGATCATATGCGAGGTCTGAGTGTCCTTCTTTAAGCTCGGCAAGCAGACCTCTACGCTTGTCGGGTGTGGTCGTTTTCTGAATCAGGCCCTTTTGGACTTTTATCAGCAACTCCTACCACCTTCTTGGGTGGTTTTATAGGGCAATCCCGTAGAAAATGTCCTGAGGTTCCACAGTACAGACACAATTGCATCTGTCTTCTTCTTTCCCTTTCCTTTTGAGTTAAGGGTCCTTTGACCCCCCCCCCCCGATTTGCATAGGTTCTGATGCATCTGTTCCTTTGGGGGCAACATTGGATTTAACCAATACCCGATTTTCGAACTTAGCTCGATCAGCCTTTTCTATTCTGGTGTCGATGATCCAGCTGGACCACTAAGTCTATAAACTCTGCGCAATCCTGAGGTGGGTTCACAACTTGAGCCAAGACGTCTTTAAGTTCTCCCCGAAGTCCACGATGAAACAATGTAATTCGTTTTTCCTCAGGCCATCCGGTTCCCACTATCATTCTATTGAAGGTTGCGATATAGCTTAGCAGATCCTGGTTACCCTGTCGTAGGGACAAAAGTTCGTTATCCAGGGCCTGTCCTTGGGAGAGCCGGGCAAATAGTCTTTCCATACTCATTTGAAAGCCCTGAAAATCTCGTAGAATTGGGTCATCCTGAGTAACTAGTGGAAATGACCAATCAGCTGCACTGCCGCTGAAATATGGTAATACAAAGGCTCCCTTTGATTGATCGTTTGGGAAGGCTCCTGGTCTGCATAAAAAGTGCAAGCGGCATTGGTTCATAAATACCGCAAACCTCTTGGGATCTCCGGCAAAGCGTTCGGGTGGAGCTAATGGAATATTTCCTGGTAGGTTTATTTGCACAGGGTTACTCGATAACACAGGAGCTGGATTTCCCCCGGAACCAGGTAGGGGTGCTTGTCCAGCTTGATTTTGCAGCAGTTGTCTAGCGAGATCATCTGTGCGCTCCTTCGATACAATTAGTTCTCTTCTGAGGGCATTAGTCTCTTGGCGAGCGGAGTGCACTTCCGTCCTAAGTTCCCCCAATAGTTGGGCCAGTTGGTCAGTTTCTGAGGTTTCCATAACACCCAGGTAGGGATTTGTAGATAGGCTTCGCGTTCTGTTATGCTCACCTGGCTCCCACAGGGACGTCGGTCGGACCCGGACTGCTGCGGCCTCCACCCACGTGATGAGTAGTGCAGCAATGACTGACTGGATCTGCCCTCCTAATCTTGTCAGCTTGACCCGTAGAAATATTCTCCTACAAGTGGAGGGATGGATTTAGCCACTTGTGGATTCAAGTGATAGCACCCCCACTGTCCTCCCCACTAATCATCTCTGAAGCGCCCTCTCAGCAATCTCACCTTATATTCTTGAAGGATGAGCCCTCCATCCTGCGAAGCATGCAGGGGCGCGTTGATGACCAGTTACTTCACTGGCCTGCGGATATTGGAAGAGTTGTAGACGAATCCTGACTCCAAAAGGTCCTGGCGAAGAGCCGTAAGTATATAGTTCGTAAGAGTTCAAAATGTCTGGAGTTCACTCCTGTCCAATTCCTCTTCTATCTTGCAGCTTTGACCCAATAAAAAGATTGACAGCTGAAAGTGCTCCGGTAAAAGTCTGTGTTACCCAACACTGTCCGGTAAATAATGCCAAGGGTTAAATTTGCTGTTTTCTCCTTATCTTACAGGTGCGGCATAAGAAGATGTGGTGTGCTGATGAATTATACCTCCAGCGGTAAAATCAGGTAAGCATATGGCAGCTAAAGAGATTGTCTCTGTCTGTCCTCTCTGCTCACCTTGTTGTTTCTTGTCCCCCTTAGGTCCCGGGATTCGGCGATGTAAAGATGGATGCAGCGCCGGATCGAAGAGATGCTGCGTGGAACGGTGAGTATGGTGCGGCGCTGCTGCTGGCGATGCAACGCTTTTAAAACAAAGTCTTTCCTCTGGTTTGAAGATGCGATGAATCCAGAATCAGGTAAGAAATCAGGTAATACTCTTGTTCTAACCTTTGCTTCTTTCCTTCTTTCTAGGTGCTCCAGGTTCGAGGCGGGCGTGGCAGAAGGCTGGATGCTGCTGCTGGCATGGTGAACGTTACGCTGCTGGAAGCAGAATAACGCGAAGCGTGTGTTGCTCTTCGGGCGCGGTTTAAATAGCCTTCAAAGTAGTCCCAGGTAGGTATTCCTCCCCGACCACACCCGAGTAACAAAATAGTCCCTAAGGTAAAGTAGTTCCTTCCAGGCTTCACATGGGCTTGGATCTTCTTGCAGCATGGTCTGCATCAGGTAAGTGTGCACTTATGAGCCTGGCGCCTATGGCGCCAGGACTGATGTCCCATATGAGCCTGGCACCATAGGCGCCAGGACTGAACCCAGACAGCCCCTAGCAGGGGTTGCTGGGTTTTCTCAAGGCAACATGATGCTTGCTCCCGGGGCTGATGGACATGGTCTGGATGCCCGGGGGTATGCATCATGACAATAGGACTCAAGAGAGAGTCTAGCTGCAACAATTGCAGAAGAGTGGTTCTTGCCAAATGTGTTAGAACATGTGGCATAGTTTATTGTAAATTGCATTGTGTGCCAGAAATTTACTGCATGGGATGAGAGGAGCAAATCTATACCCAATGGGTCATTTCAGTATCTGCACATAGATTATGTAGATATGCTGCAGACATGCAATGGTTACAGATATATGCTGGTGTGGTATGTCCTTTTTCTAGATGGATCGAGGCAGATCCATGCATACACCTTGATGCCACATGCGCTGCCACGTTCCTTGTGCGTGAAGTGTTCCCAAGGTGGGGTGTGTGTGAGGTTTTACGGTTTGACAATAGATTGCATTTTGTGAATTCGTTGTTTGAACAAATAGTTCTTCTATTAGGCATTAAGCACAAGCTTTCTTTGGCTTATCACCCACAGGTGAACAGTATTTGTGAATGACTAAATGAATTATTGAAGGAGAGGATAACAAAGATAGAAATTACTTTGAAGAAGGAAAGGCTACATTACCTACCCTTAGCCTTATATGCTCTGAGGAATCAGCCAGACTCAGATCATCATCTAACTCCTCATGAGTTGATGACTAGAAGCCGCATGAGAACCCCCCCCCCACCTTGCTCCTCCAAATAGGTTAAAAACGGATGCCCATAGTATAGCAAAAAAACAAGGGGGGGTCCTGGGTCCTGGGAGTCCCTCTGCCAGACATTAGTCCTGGTTATGAGAGCCTTACCCAGAGTCTTTAGCTCACTATCTTTCACAGAGGGGAAATATCCAAAAAATATCAGTCTTTGTCCTGTGCTGGTGCAGTCCAGCACCGAAATGCTAGGCAATTTTCCTCTGAACAAGAGCACCAACAGCAACCCAAGACACGTGTTTCCGTCTCGTTGGACCTGATCAGTAGGGTGAAGCTGTGCCTCTCTAAGACTAGTGAGCAAGGGGTCCACGTCTGGATTCCCCTAGTAACTTAAAGAATTGGAGTCACTGATCTCTACTCCCAACACCTGCAACAAAAATAAAACCTGGTGTTCAGAAATTCAACAGGCACTAGCTAGTAAAATGAACACTCTCCAAAATAAAATAAAACTAAAGAAAGATTCTCTCAATCTACCACAGCCTGACACTCCCACCCCACTTCATGACACATCAAATAATTACTCCAACAGATTCTACTTTACCAAAACTACTGTCCTAGAGGTGGAAAAAAACATCCTCTCCCTTAAACCATCAAATTGCAGAGGAGATATTTGCCCAGCACAAATCATAAAAGACACTGCTTTAGAGCTCCTCCCTTTTATATCCAAACTGGTCAATGCCTCATTCTCCTCCGGCACGATCCCTGCTAACCTAAAACAATCTTGGATCCTTCCACACCTAAAAAAGCAAACCTTAGATTCACTTATTGCCACCAACTACTGACCCATCACAATGTACCATTTTTATTGAAGATACTTGACAAAATTGTCTATACACAGATTCAAAACTATCTTGAACTATACAAATTACTGGTGACTAGACAATCAGGTTTCCGTCCTTTACATGGGACAAAAACTGCTTTGATTGATCTAAAGACACAGATTGACGAGTTGAGAGATAAAGGGAACACAGCACTACTCCTATTACTTGATCTCTCAGCTGCATTCGATCTGGTGGATCATAAGGTCCTTTGCAAGCATCTGGAAACAGCTGCCCACTTCTCCACTGAGGCTATCAAATGGATAGAGTTGTTCCTGAGTGAGAGAACTATGAGGGTGTTCTCCCCTTCAGCAGCGGCTGACCCCTCACCAATACTCTGTGGCTTACCCCAGGGCCCCTGTGTTTCGGCCACCCTATACAATATATTCAACAAACCTTTGTTCGATGATTTGGAACTTCTGGGTATCACCTACAGTAACTATGAGGATGATACACAGATTCTCCTCCCACTTTTTGGGGATCACTGCAAGGACTTGGCGTTGGTGAATAGGGTATACCTCATCATTCAGGCATGGATGGCCACACATGGCCTATGTCTGAATGATGACAAGACAGAGTTGATAATTCTAGGCACTCAGGCTAACTGTCATGATGGCCGCTCCCGGGGAGCCGGTTCAAGCCCTGCGTCCCCGAAAGCGGACATCCAGTCCCCAAGGAAGGACCCAGCAACCCCATATAGAGGCCCTTTGGACAGTGTCCTGGCGCCTATGGCGCCAGGCTCATAAAAGACATCAGTCCTGGCGCCTTAGGCGCCAGGCTCATTATGGGAGTGCTTGGGTGCACTTAACTGATGCAGACCATGCTGCAGGATCCCAGCCTCCTTGAGGCCTGAAAGGAACTACTTTACCTGTGGGACTAATTTAACATCCGGGCGTGGTCGGGGGAGGATACATACCTGATTGGAGGAAGGATACATACCTGGAACTTCTTCCAAGGCTATTTAAACCCCACCAGAACAGCCACACGTGCTTTGCGTTGTTCTGCATCTAGCAGCTGGACGCTCACTGTGTCTGTTCCTGCATCCTGACTTCTGCCACGCCTGCCAGCATCCTGGATCACCTGCAAAGGAAGAGAAGAAGAGAACAGAAGAAGGAAAAGTCCTTACCTGCTAAATCTGCATCCCGGAGACATCTCGCCGGCAATCCTGAAAAGGAAGACTTTTATTTAAAAGCTCATCACGTCGATTGCTGCAGCACCGCATTCCACTCACCTTTACAGGGCGCCTCCATGTTCAGCAGCGATCATCCCGATTCGCAGTCACGCCCCAGCGCCTAGGGAGCAAAGGACCAGAACAAAAGGTGAGAGAGAGAAGGGAATAAGGAAAGCTAAATCTCCATGTTAAGACTTACCTGTTGATTCATTCCCTCTTCATTTCGGGTCTGCGCCGCATCCTGGCATTTCCGGACCCCGGCCCCTAAGGGGAAAAAGAGACATCAGCGTTAATGAGCGAATGAAAAGACATTACCAAAAAACGCTCATTAAAGACTTACCTGATTTCTACAAGTATTTCACCTCTCATCTCGGGTCGGTGCCTGTTCCCCGGCATTACGTACCCCGGCCCCTATGGGGAAAAAGACACTAGCATTAGTACATTAATGCATGGACACAAGGGGAACCCCTTATCAAAAAACTTACCTGGAAGCCAAGCAAGTTTGGTTCTCACCAATCCGAAAATCCAGTGAAGTAACTGGATACCAACGCGCCCCTGCATCAGAAGCAGGATGGAGAGCTCGTCCTTCCAGACCCTAAGGTGAGAAGCTATGAGGAATCACAGAAGGGTTTCGAGGAGGGTGAGAGGGGAAAGTGGGAGGCCGATTGCATTACCCCGCAGACAGTTAATCCCCTATTTTTGCCTACAGAAGGATACTTCTGCGAGCCAGACAAGCCAGATTTGGGGGCCCGGTCCAGTCCGTCTTCCGAACCCTGCGCATCACCTTAGAAGAGGTCACAGCAGCGCAAACCAGGCCAGCGCCTCCGTGGGAGTCAGGTGAGCGTAACACTAACATCATTAAATTAGGTCATAAATACTCCTCATTCACCATCGATGGAAATGTCATTAAGGTCTCCAAAGAGGTAAAAACCCTGGGCTTTTACCTTGACTCCACTATGTGATTTGATAAACAGATGAAATCCTTGGCCTCTACTACTGCTTACACATGCAAGCTGATCAGACCTGGCAAGCCTTTCTTATCAAATGAAAGTTTCATTATCCTGTCTAGAGCATTAATTCTATCTAGGTTGGATTACTGTAATGCTCTCTACAGTGGTGCCAACAAAGCCATCATCCAGAGACTACAAATATTGCAAAATAACGCCTTAAGAGCACCTCTAGGCATGAACAAAAGAGTTCACATTGCCCCAAGCAGACACTATTACAAGTGGCTATCCACCGATAACAAAATGCAGTTAGGAATGGCTTCCTTGGTCCACAAAGTCCTAGACTATGCTGCTCCCTGATATCTAATAGATAAACTAACAAGAACAACTTCAAGCAGGCCTACAAGAAGAAGCAATGCTAAATGACTCGTGGTTCCAAGATTTAGGCTGACTAAGATTGGTGGCAACAGCTTTCCTGTTAAAGCTGCCAAACTTTGGAAGGCCTTACCCCAGGACCTGAGAGCTGCCCAACCATACTTACAATTCAGAAGAAAATACATCACCCTTCTCAACTCGACCACAAGTTAGGCACCCTCCTTCCTTCTAGTATCATCTCTGCCCTTTTGCAATTCAATTTCTGATACTGTACTGTACATGCTATGTCTATATGAGTTGCATGTAATGTGATCCCCTACTCATCTTTTGTTGTGAAGCACTCCCACTTGTACATATATGTGCTCATTTTGTTAATTAATTGCAACCAGGAAAGCTTTGCATCTCCTTATTGCTGCTCCCTGCTACCCCTGGGTTTGGTGGGCATTAAAAAATAAACAAACAAACAAACAAACAAACTTAGGGTGAGACCCAAAATTACTTAAAATATGCAAAAAACAAGGGGGGTCCTGAGAGTCCCTCTGCCTGACATTAGTCTGGGTTACGAGGGCCTTGCCCAGAGTCTTTAGCTCACTATCTTTCACAGAGAAGAAATATCCCTAACATATCAGTCTTTTTTTCCTGCCCTGGGGCAGTCCAGCACCAAAATGCTGGGCAATACTCCTCTGAACAAGAGTACCAACAGCATCCCCAGACACGTGTTTCAGTCTGGTTGGAACTCATCAGTAGGGTGTTGCTGTGCCTCTCTAAGAATAGTGAGCAAGGGGTTCATGTCTGGATTCCCCAAGTAATTTAGGGTGAGAGCCAGAGTTACTTAAAATATGCAAAAAAACAAGGGGGGTCCTGAGAGTCCCTCTGCCAGACATTAGTCCCGGTTATGAGGGCCTTACCCAGATTCTTTAGCTCACTATCTTTCACAGAGGAGAACAATCCAAAGCATACGAGTCTGTTTCCTGCCCTGGGGCAGTCCAGCACTGAAATGCTAGGCAATACACCTCTGAACGCCATTACAAACAGCAATGCCAGACACGTGTTTTGGTCTGGTTGGACCTCATCAGTAGGGTGAAGCTGTGCCTCTCTAAGAATAGTGAGCAAGGGATCCACGTCTGGATTCCCCTAGTAACTTAGGGTGAGACCCAACGTTATTTAAAATATGCTAAAGAAACAAGGGGGGTCTTGGGAGTCCATCTGCTGGACATTAGTCACAGTTATGAGGGCATTACCCACATTCTCTAGCTCACTCCTTTCCTCTGTGAGAATCTGGGTAAGACTCTCGTAACCAGGACTAATGTCTGGCACAGGGACTTCCCAGGAACCCCCTTGTTTTTTGCATAATGTAGCAAGAACATTAGGTGACGAGATGCATAATTACCTAACAACAATGACTGCAAGTGTTTCCTTTGTGTCTCAAAAGGTCAAGAATCAAAGGGTGGGGTAAAGAGAACCAACAAAGATGATCAACCCATTGAAGCAGGGGATTTGTTAAAAGTTTAGTTTTGTTTAGTTTATTTGCTTGTATAGCGCACCGAATCGGAATGTATCTGGGCGCTTTCGCTTGTTACAACAATTGTTACGATCTGGTGATAGTATTACCAGGACAGATGAATACAAACATTGGGCCTCATTACGAGCATGGTGGTAGCCGTGCCTGTATGGCAGGCACAGCTACCGCCATGCTCGCTACCGTCCCCGCCACCCGTGATTGGGCAATAACCGGTCCATTACAAGTTAAATGTGCTGGTAATTGCCCATTCGTGGGTGGCGGTATTGCCGGGCTCCCAATGACCATTGACCATAGGGCAGAATGGGGGTGGGGAGCATGGTTGCACCGGCACCGTTGATAACGGTTCTGGTGCGATCACGAGTTCTGCTCGCGGGTGCCCTACAACCCACCAGGTAAGACCTGGCAGGCTGTCAGGAACCTGCAAGCAGAACTCGTAATGCGGCGGGACGGTATGAACGGTGCTGGTGCCTTACCGACACCATTCATACCATAACCGCCAGGGTCGTAATGAGGCCAATTGACAGAAAAGTGCAGTGCGAAACTGGAAGGGGGGGTTGACTTGTGTTACAGATCAAGTCGCATACATTTACTTGGCAAGAAAGTAATATACATTTATATACAATTTTCTAAGCAGATGTAGATGGAGTACTAGAATAGGAGCCAAGCTTATACCCAGGAGACCAGGTGCTGGTACGCATATTCGTACAGACTTGCAGCACCCCTCACTTGAAACGTCGATACCAGGTGGAAGAAGTCACACCTACAGCAGCCAAGTTGAAAGGACAGGGAGCCTAGATTCATTTGCAGGACATCAAGCCATATAAAAGAGAAACCTCGCCCCCCTCCTGCAACTACTCACAATGAAGAAAGAGCAAAGGTTCCGCATGCAGACTTGTTCTATGGCCAAGAGTAGACGCAAGGAAAGTGAACAACACAGCAGCACTGTGGACTAAAGGCCAATATCCTTTACATTCGACAAGGATTAAATAGACTTGAAGTTATCCTGGAACTTTTTAAAGACTATCCATTGAAGTACTGGAGTTGAAAGAAGAAAAGCGCACCTCATCTTTATGTTACCTATTGCAATAACACTTCACACATTTGTGTATGCTGTTTTTACCTACACAATACAGTCTTATCCAGATTTAATAAGAAGATACATTAATGTCCAAACCTTTTTTGGAAATCCTAAAAACAATTATACAATTTTCAAAATAATTGTTGCAATCAACTTTCAGTTCTTGATATAAAGGTATGATTCAGAAAGATTTACAGAGTTACATATTAAAAATCTAAGCAAAAATCAAGAGGTTTCCAGATATAAGAGATACATGCCATCAAGAAAATCGATGAGTTTCCATGGAATTATATTTGTGGTGTCATTCTGCATTATTATTTTCATTTTCCTACTGACCATTATGACATTTAGACGAGTTATAAGAAATAATATAGATATGATGATGGATGACAATGAAACATTTTACTGGTGTCCCTCATGAAATCATGAACAGTATTTTTTATAATCTTACCAGGCATTTATTTTGATTTAAAAGGGATGTTGGGAAAAATCAGGAAGATATAAATATGTATCTTGAAAAGTCAGCTCATTTAAAGAATAACCTATGGTATCAGCGCATGAAAAAGGTGGGAAGGAGGCATCAGATGAAAGGTGCTACATGTGTTCCCTCATACTTTATGCTTTGGGAACCTCTAAAATATTTATAGCAACAGAAGTATCTGCGGAGAAGGCACATTGCCTGACACTTTGTCTAAACAGATGACAGTTCCAAGGGAGAATCGCATCCATAGTGTGGGTGAATAAAGCGACATCTCAGAGAGAAGACAATTATGTACACGATATTTAGTCCACAAAAAAGCCAGAAACAATGCATCAGATAATAAAAAATGAACAGCCTGGAATAAATGGATCCACAATCAAGATTGCAGAAAACAAGGTGCTACAATTCAAGAACAAGAAAGGGAAAGAAATACCAGAATGTTGGCAAAGAGGTTAACTACAAATTAAAGGAACACTGCTTACTCCTGAGGGATGGGATGAATAATTGGTTGTGTGAAAAGCAACAGCATTAACTGGACAATGGGAAGTAGTTATGGCAAATGCTGAAAAGGAATGCAAAACCCAATGGCCTAAGATTGCAAGATTGTTTACATGGGTCGACGATGAGGGAGGACCATTGCAGATACTACCCTTGAAGAATGGTTCCTAATGTTTCAGAAATAATGGTACGGTCAAAGTTGGAGGAAACCGCTAATGTGGCAGAGTTTTTGATGTACGAGGAATGAAGGGGGGAACAGCAGGATGGAACATTATTGGGCCTGGGGATCAAGAGCATATATAAAGTTGTCGCCAAAATTGGGAGGAGTTTGTTCATCGGTGCTGGTAAGCATACCAGCCTTAGTAGTACATCCTGGATTGAATTACAACAATGGAAGGAGGTGTGTGTGCCAATATCGGGCCTTCTTGCTGTACATTTAAACCTGCCCATGATGAAGATAATGGGTCTTTGACAGAAACAATTAGGGTGTTGTCAACCCTGCATACGAAGATGGAGGATGAAGTAAACAAAATTGAGGACGATGGCTGGTTTTCATCTCTGTTCGCATGGATTCCTACTTGGTTGTCAAACGGCTTCAAATTACTCAGAGCAGTACTAGTGTTGGTATTGCTAGGATTTAGTCTCTTAAGTATCATCTTAGGACAATGCAAGAAGACAGCAAGAAAGCTATTGGGATGATGATCATGATTGATATAGATGCTTAAACTAGTGAGCACATACAAAATGAAGACAGTACTCATGAGAATATAAAAAAAAGAGTACTCTTGCACCTCCAGGAACGAAATTCTACTACCTTAAGGAGAATAAAAAATATGTAAGATGGTAGATATTCTGTCCACCATCAGGCGATTGCTGCCACATGACCTGGAGTGTGGATGAACATATATAAAATGTAGGCCACCTGAGGGGGGGGAGACAAATTTATGGATCCCAAAGAAATTATCATATGAAGAGATGTTCAAGGAGAATGAAAAGGAGGATGAAGAAAGGAATGTGGTTGAGGACTCGACCAGAGGGGGGAATCTAGAGGAGCAGGTGGACACATTTTCCCTAGCTCCCGCCCCCTCACCGCTGTCATACTGGAACAGCAGGCAAAGGGCTATATGTGGGACCCCATGTGTTATGCCTGTACCACATCAAGTGTATGAGAGTAGATATGCACTCAGACAGCCATACCGAATATACCCTTGCACTGAAAGGGTGGAAGGATGCAGTATGGAAGGATGTCAGTCCGCACCATTGGACATCATGGAGTGTTGAGTGAAATCTGATGCAGACAGAGTGATATCATGGAGAAGATGTATGAAGCCATGCTGAAACGATATGAAAATACTTAAGAAGTGACAATGTAATTGAAGTGACAAAAGAAACATGTACGAAAAGATAAAGTAATCGTGAACGTAAAAGAAGACAAAGTATCTTGCTGACCAATAAGTGGGAATACGCAGTAGCGCAAGGTAGAAAACATACATAGAAACTTGCTATAGAGGAATATATAACATGGCCATTATTGGAAAATGGGTGCCGGCTTATGTAAATATTTTATTCAACTACCTCAGGAGCTGATCTGGTTTGAAGAGTCAGGAGACGCTGGAAGAACAGCTTTGTGTGCAAAACAAAGAGGCATCAATGTTGGCTTGGGATCAAGGATGCTATTTTTAAGGAATAGCTGCAAACGACGAAGGGAGGCAGACAGACGAGACATGGACGTATTACTTTAAGCTTAAAAGAGAAGAAAACATTTGCAAGAGCCATGTATTGGACAGTTAAAAGTGTATAACGTTTATACAAAGTGGAGTGAGCAAGTCTCTGGAGGCCAAGAGGACTAACGAAACCCAGTATAATTAAATCAAATAGTAGTAATTAAGAGGATAAAATTGTCACATGCGTGGTCTCTTTACATGTGACTCAGAAGTTGAAAGAAAGGGCTATTCATTAAGCCTTGGATTAAGATATTGATTTGCTTTCACTCCCTCGAATGTCCTAGAACAGAGTGCAGGCTACAAGGTCAACTACAGACAGGTCTGATGAGAGATGATGGACTAATTGGAAAAGTGGGGAGTAATTTGATGTGATCCAAGCACCCGAGTTTCGATTTCCTTATGTGCTGCTAGCCGAGTCAATAGTCCAAGGTTGAGTGAGAATGCCAACCAATCAGTGGGTCTAAGGGGAAGGATGCTATACAATGTTGCATAGACCAATCTGCTGCCATTTTGATTGCTATAATTAGTATTATACGTATTTAGAGGTAGTTCAAGGGTGGTGTTACAGATAAGAGACAGCCAATGGAGTACTAATCCATATATATTCTGTAAGTGCATATGTTCCCCTAATCCAATCCCTCCCGCTAATCAGTTTTATGATTTGGTACGTAGGATGATGCCATAGATGGCACATAATGGGGTGTAAGACCTCTGTGTAATCAAGTGTATGTGGGAGTGTGCAAGCATCTGTCTGATGTTTGTCAGTTGACCCTGTTTTATTTACTTGAGAATAAAGTAGTGCTTTGCCATATTCCCTGAGTCTGTCCGGTTATTCGGTCTGAGATCTTTATTGGTAATTCCATCTAGCACAAGCGATGCTTTAAGGTGCTAGAGCACAAGCTCAGCCAGGTACGTGCCGTGCTGAAAAGAAGGAAGCTAGGAGTGGCTACTTCCCAGGTTCGGGGGATCACTGAGTTGCTGTGTGTGCCCCAGTGTGCCAGCACTGAACGACAAGTTGAACCAGAGAGTGCCAGGCTGCCAGCAGATTAACATAAAGTGAGCGACTGGCACTGAGGCCAGCCAGAAGAGGGAGTCACTATGCAGAGTGCTACATCGCCAGGATAAATAGAACTTTGCAGAATGGTGGAAAGGTGGGTGGTTTCCTCAGGACACCAGAGCAAGGCTGCCACATTCAATCACCTTTTGAAATACAGAAGGAGGTTGCGTAAGTGAGCGCTGAGAATGCTCGTGTTTTCCCACATCCGCTTAAACTTGTGGTGCCATCAGATGTCAGGAGGGAACTGTGGAAAGACCTTGGCACTTCCTTTCTAGAAGGTGATACACAGAATGCAAGCGTTAAGCATGCAGAACGAGTCTTGTTTTTCATACCCATGCCCAGTTTTTTTCCCAGTTCAGCCAATTATTGCCACCTTTTCATTTAGGAACCTAGATAATAAAGGAAGAAAACAGCTCCTATTCTCCACATAGGGAATTCATTTGTGACTTAGAATCACTCTCCACCGTAATCGCTTACAAATATAGGTGTCGTGAGCAAATGGCAATATAAATGAAAGTGAAAGGGTTAATACAGCGGGCATTGAGATCTGCACTGAAGTACATGTCAAGCTCTCAGTGGTGACCTCTCTGAGGCCTGTTCTGTAAAGGTGTTAACTCCTGGTGCACCGCTGCAGGTGAAGGCCAAGGGGTTGTGAGATCTGTGAGGTCAAGAAGCTCCGAGTTCGGAGGAGGGAGGGGGGGTGCAGGGGGGGGGTATTTGAAGGTGTGGAAAAAACAAGCAGCGTTCTGCTCTCTTCTGGCTTCCCTATCACTCGAGCTTCCTTGCTCCATGCTCATCCAAAGTTCCCAAAATGCCCAGTTGCCTGCTGCGGGGTGCATTAATGTGTTTGTAGGGTGGTATTCTTGGGATCTGTAAAATGTATGCACGTTTATTGTGCAATTTTCTCAACCAAGGAGCAGTGGTGGCATTGAAGTACAGCTCAGAGAAAGCTGCAAACCCAGCAGGGATGTACTCGGGATGAAGGAAAGACTCAGACAGAGGATTTACATGTGTTTGTGACCTTCTGCCAACTCATCACACTGCATCAGTGTGGGACATCTACATCGTTGTGCTTTAGAAAAAAGTGCATGATCCCCTGACAGGCACCTTGTCCATCACTGCACAAGTGTTTCTGTAACCCTTCTATTCATAATCAATTCATGGCAGTCCCTCCTGGTCTAGGCCGGCCGCCACAAACCTCATACACCTCTCCATCAGCATTAATCTCAACAATAAAGCAAGCTCTTGGGTAGTCCCTTTTTCCCTTTTATTGCAACCTTTCTATTAATCCCCAAACTCTACATGAATGGGCGACACCTCAGTACATCTGCTGTGCGGCCAGCGTGCACCCCCTGCTCAACATGCACATGCAACCGCTGCTGGACAGGCACATGTGTAAAGTGTAAAGTACAGCTGCTGTACTACCAGCATGCACCCGCTGCTGGACAGGCACATGTGTAAAGTGTAAAGTACAGCTACTGTACTACCAGCATGCACCCGCTGCTCGACAGGCACGTGTGTAAAGTGTAAAGTACAGCTGCTGTACTACCAGCATGCACCTGCTGCTCGATAGGCACATGTGTAAAGCAGAGCTGCTGTGCGGCCAGCATGCACCCGCTGCGCGACAGGCACATGTGTAAAGCAGAGCTGCTGTGCGGCCAGCGTGCACCCGCTGCTTGACAGGCACAGGTGCAAAGCAGAGCTGCTATGCTACCAGCATGCACCCGCTGCGCGACAGGCACGTGTAAAGCACAGCTGTTGTGCGACCAGCATGCACCCGCTGCTGGACAGGCACATGTGTAAAGCAGAGCTGCTGTGCAGCCAGCGTGCACCCGCTGCTGGACAGGCAAATGTGTAAAGCAGAGCTGCTGTGCGGCAAGCGTGCACCCGCTGCTTGACAGGCACATGTGTAAAGCAGAGCTGCTGTGCAGCCAGCGTGCACCCGCTGATGGACAGGCAAATGTGTAAAGCAGAGCTGCTGTGCGGCTAGAGTGCACCCGCTGCTTGACAGGCACATGTGTAAAGCAGAGCTGCTGTGTGGCCAGCGTGCACCCGCTGCTGGACAGGGCCGCAGAGCAACTCGACAGGCACATGTGTAAAGCAGTGCTGCTGTGCGGCCAGCGTGCACCCGCTGTTTGGCAGGCACATGTGTAAAGCAGAGCTGCTGTGCGGCCAGCGTGCACCCGCTGTTTGACAGGCACATGTGTAAAGCAGAGCTGCTGTGCGGCCAGCATGCACCCGCTGCTCGACAGGCACAGGTGTAAAGCAGAGCTGCTGTGCGGCCAGTGTGCACCCGCTACTTGACAGGCACATGTGTACAGCAGAGCTGCTGTGCGGCCAGCATGCACCCGCTGCTCGACAGGCACATGTGTAAAGCAGAGCTGCTGTGCGGCCAGTGTGCACCCGCTACTTGACAGGCACATGTGTGAAGCAGAGCTGCTATGTGACCAGCATGCACCCGCTGCTGGACCAGCACACGTGTAAAGTGTAAAGCACAGCTGCTGTACTACCAGCATGCATCTGCTGCTCGACAGGCACATGTGTAAACTACAGCTGCTGTGCGACCAGCATGCATATAGCAGTTGGGGCACCACATATAAAACACATACTAGGGTGTAAACTGCTGCTCGATGGGCACATGTGTAAAGACCAGCTGCTGTGCGACCAGCATGCACCCGCTGCGCGACAGGCACATGTGTAAAGCAGAGCTGCTGTGCGGCCAGCGTACACACGCTGCTGGACAGGGCCGCAAAGCAGCTCGACAGGCACATGTGTAAAGCAGAGCTGCTGTGTGGCCAGCGTGCACCCGCTGCTGGACAGGGCCGCACAGCAGCTCGACAGGCACATGTGTAAAGCAGAGCTGCTGTGCAGCCAGCGTGCATCCGCTGCTTGACATGCACATGTGTAAAGCAGAGCTGCTGTGCAGCCAGCGTGCACCCGCTGCTGAACAGGCAAATGTGTAAAGCAGAGCTGCTGTGCGGCAAGCGTGCACCCGCTGCTTGACAGGCACATGTGTAAAGCAGAGCTGCTGTGCAGCCAGCGTGCACCCGCTGATGGACAGGCAAATGTGTAAAGCAGAGCTGCTGTGCGGCTAGAGTGCACCCGCTGCTTGACAGGCACATGTGTAAAGCAGAGCTGCTGTGTGGCCAGCGTGCACCCGCTGCTGGACAGGGCCGCAGAGCAACTCGACAGGCACATGTGTAAAGCAGTGCTGCTGTGCGGCCAGCGTGCACCCGCTGTTTGGCAGGCACATGTGTAAAGCAGAGCTGCTGTGCGGCCAGCGTGCACCCGCTGTTTGACAGGCACATGTGTAAAGCAGAGCTGCTGTGCGGCCAGCATGCACCCGCTGCTCGACAGGCACAGGTGTAAAGCAGAGCTGCTGTGCGGCCAGTGTGCACCCGCTACTTGACAGGCACATGTGTACAGCAGAGCTGCTGTGCGGCCAGCATGCACCCGCTGCTCGACAGGCACATGTGTAAAGCAGAGCTGCTGTGCGGCCAGTGTGCACCCGCTACTTGACAGGCACATGTGTGAAGCAGAGCTGCTATGTGACCAGCATGCACCCGCTGCTGGACCAGCACACATGTAAAGTGTAAAGCACAGCTGCTGTACTACCAGCATGCATCTGCTGCTCGACAGGCACATGTGTAAACTACAGCTGCTGTGCGACCAGCATGCATATAGCAGTTGGGGCACCACATATAAAACACATACTAGGGTGTAAACTGCTGCTCGATGGGCACATGTGTAAAGACCAGCTGCTGTGCGACCAGCATGCACCCGCTGCGCGACAGGCACATGTGTAAAGCAGAGCTGCTGTGCGGCCAGCGTACACACGCTGCTGGACAGGGCCGCAAAGCAGCTCGACAGGCACATGTGTAAAGCAGAGCTGCTGTGTGGCCAGCGTGCACCCGCTGCTGGACAGGGCCGCACAGCAGCTCGACAGGCACATGTGTAAAGCAGAGCTGCTGTGCAGCCAGCGTGCATCCGCTGCTTGACATGCACATGTGTAAAGCAGAGCTGCTGTGTGACCAGCATGCACCCGCTGCTGGACAGGCACATGTGTAAAGCAGAGCTGCTGTGCAGCCAGCGTGCACCCGCTACTTGACAGGCACATGTGTAAAGCAGAGCTGCTATGCGACCAGCGTGTACCCGCTGCTGGACAGGCACATGTGTAAAGTGTAAGTTACAGCTGCTGTACTACCAGCATGCACCCGCTGCTCGACAGGCCCATGTGTAAAGCACTCTGTGAAGCCACCTGCTAGACACAGGCCATACGCAGTTTGCAACAAGATGTTATCTGCGTTTCTGGCAGCGGAACTCGTGCTGTTTTAAGCATCAATGTCCAGGGCCAGTTTCTGGGACCAGGAGTCTAGGATAGGTCATGTAGGTCTGGCTGAATGTGACAGACCAGTCGGTCTGTTCTTGGTGCAGGGTCGGAATGTGCTGGGTCTGGGAGCTCGTGTTGGTGCTTGTGGCATAGCAGCCTGGCTAGCTGCCTGACACCTACAGCTGCTAGGAACTAGCTCCCACTCCCCACGACCAGTGGTGGAAATGGAAACAATGCGACGGGGTAATCCCACAAGAGCCGGGGTGGGGGTGGAGTTCCGAGGGGGTGGAATTCTGAGGAGACGGAGCTAGCAGTTGGACTCCGCTCAAAGGAAATGACCAAAATAAAAGTTTAAAAATGAGGGAATTTCTTTCATGCTGCTCCTTTCCAAACTCCACACTGTACATCAATTCTACTCTAAATCACTTGTATGCAGTGGCGTCGCTAGGGTAGAGGGTGGGGGCGGCCCAGGCCCCTCCTCTGAAATCCTACCCCCTCCTTTTTCCCCCCTAACTCAGCCTGGATACTTTCTCTGTTCTGTCTAAAGTGCTGTGTCTGCCCGCACAGCACACACACACAGGGCCACAATCAAGGCTGCTGCACACCAATCAAGAGGCTATTAAGTTCCCCCTGCAGCGCATGAACGAAGGGTCATTAGTGACTTAATGGTTTAGTGCCTACAGTCTGATGGGAGGGGAGGTGCAGTGGGGTGCGGTAGTTGGGGTGCACAAAAGATTCCCTGCAGTAGTGCTTCTGACGTCACACATTGCCCTTTTATAGGCGGCCCCCTAACTGTGGCCCCCCTTCTTGTGTCTGTGGCCCCCTCTGAGCCCTTTCTAAATGTGATTCCTGGCGACGTCACTGCTCGTAGGGCAGTGGTGCACCCAAAGTAATGTTGGTAATGCAGTGTTCTTTAGTACATTAAGGGATCCATTGACGCGCTCTACAGTAGAAGGCTACCAGGTTAGCTCAGCAAGTTGACAGACCGTCGCTGAGATGTTACATATTCAAAACGTTTTTAATCATGTGACGTTTTGCAATTCTTTATTTAAAAAAGAAGTGCTATACAATTATAAAATGTGTTTGGCCAGGGGATGGGTCGGGCTGGTCGATGGGTTGCATTGCGGATGGGATGGGTTGCTTCTATTTAGAGTGAAGGTGGAGGTGGGGGTATTTCTACCACTGTAGTGAAAATCAAAAGTTGGCACCCATGAACCCACAGTTTCATTCCCTAACAACTGTCAGCACAGCAGAAGCACTTATTTGTGATTAGCCAGTTTGAGAAGCATATAACCTCTTTATAAATATAATCAGTGATAGGACTAGTGGCGCAATACACATATACCAATGCGGTAATGTGTGAGGGGAGGGATCATCAGGCACCCCTAGAAGTCATTGTAAGTACAATAGGTCACATCTGATGTGCACAAGGCTATAGGATGGTGTCTCACAAGGAGGTTAGCTTTCCAGCCCACCATCTACAGCGCTAGCACCTTCTTGCTGGCTGACGCCTGGCGCCCAGAAGCTGCGCTTAGCTCCTGCTCAATTCTTCTTTATTGATCGGATGAGTGTGACGTCTGAAGGTCGTGTGCCATCACTTCCTGTGATGTCACTTGGGGGCGGTATACAATGACATCACTTCCTGTGATGTCAGTGGAGGTCAATGGTCACGTGATGTCACTTCCGCTACCCCTGGCATTTTGCTGAAATGACGCCCCTGACCACATTGTGATTTGACGTCTTAGAGTGAAACTGTGACACTTGCATGTGTGCATTGAATACATTATCTTTACATGTTAATGTAATTTTATCAGAATATCTTGCATTTTATTGTATATACATATACGTTTAGTGTGTCATGTTTAGACAAAACCGATTAACACTCTCAATTAAATAAATATAATTATGGATGTTTGGGTATAGAAATGCAGGGCTCTGGGGGGACCATTCTACACGCTTGCACCTTTGTGTTGGATCTATGTTATGTTATGTTACTTGGCATTAATATAGCGCTCTATATATCATTGGTATGACCTCAAAGCACTATGATGGAAACTAGAATCTTCACCCCTGCCCACTCCCGCCCCCCCAACTCAACGTCTTTGCTCTCCTTTCCTTCCCAGATCCAGGGCACAGGCACCTGCAGCTCAGCCACCTGAGCGCCACCTACCGGGCTGAGCCCAGCTCCCTGTCGCCGTCCGAGGGGCAGGGGCCGTCGCCCACGGCGGTGCGCTACCGCAACAGCAGCCAGCGACGCTTCTCCATGGAGGTACTTTCACCAGGATCTTGCACTTCCGTGTCTAATGTAGAACACAGCAGAGCACGCGGGCTCAGACCCCTTTCCCCATTGGAAGGATTGAATTGTGTTTTGTTATCTCAGGCGAAAGTAATATTTCCTTCAATGAAATGAGTAAAGCATTTTTAATTCATATTTGCAAACTGTAAAGTCATCAAGAGAGCTCTCATTCTTTGATAGACTGTTCTCCTCCATTCTCACTCAATAGCTCTGTGCCTTCCGTCTACTTATCCCATATTCTCGCCCCCTTTCTGTCTCTCTCTCTCTCGCTCTCTCTCTCTCTCTCTCTCTCTCTCTCTCTCTCTCTCTCTCTCTCTCTCCCTCTCTCTGTTGTTTGCTCTCTCTTTCTTTCTTTCACTTTCTCTCTCTCTCTCTCTCTCTCTCTCTCTGTTGTTTTCTCTCTCTTACTCTCTCTTTCTGTCTTCATCTCTCGCCTTACCTCTCTCTGTCCCATCTCTGCCTTCACCCTCCCACTCTTCTTCCCTTTCACTCTCAGCTGCCTTCCTGCAAATTGAGTGTGCTTTTTGTGATGTAAACATCTCATGTTTTTGAATGTTTGCATTAATCGTCAAGTAGTCATTATCACTCATTTTCCGCACTGGCCTCTGTGTGATTCTTCAACCTCAGAACATCTAAATTTAGGTTGTATTTTTTAAATCCGTCACTCCTGATCTTATATATTATTAAACACACAATACATATTCCCTCCCTGGTGGCCCCCAGAGATATAGAATGATGTCAATTTCTTTTTTCTAATGTTACAACCTTGGTTGCCCTAAAATTGCAATTAGAAGATCACGTGCCCTTGAATTGAGACCTTTTCAGGATGGTCGCTACTCATCTTTCACTGGGATATCATCTTAAATTCACACTGCTATCATATATAATTATGTAGATAATTAATTGTGTGTCCTGGCAACATGCACTTTAGCACTTAGACCCTTAGTTTACACTTGTGTCCTTAATTGTAGTATTTTCATCCGCAAGCTTCATATCTCCTATGTTTGGCCAGGCCTACATCACACTCCATCAATCCTTTTGAACAACTGTCTCTGAGATCGGATCCTCAATTCGGTCAGATATCGTCCATTCCTTTTAATCCAGTTCTCCTATTTGTTTGCACTTTGCTTTGGATGCATTTTCTGGAGGAGTAGTTCAGCTGGAATCACTGCCCACAGGGCATAGGACAGAGCCATCCCATCACAGGGTGGTGGGGGTGGCTTCACGGCCCGGGTCAGTGAGTGGAGTGTGCTAAGAAGCGAAATTGGGGATATCAGAAGATCGAACATTAGTTGACGAGTGTCCTTCCGGCCTCTCACATATACCCTCGACTTGCTCCCGGTGGCTAAATCATAGGCCAAGAAAGACCGAAGGGCCAAGAAGCCAGAATTAAGCCGTCCTGCAAAAAGGGATTCTGTTGGGAGCAGCAGCACGGTCGTCCTCAGGGGCGAGAACATTGAGGAGTAAGATCGTAAGGCTATGGAGGTTGGTCCTGGTCAAGGAGGGCAACGGCTGCCTCAGATCAGCCCCCGCCCCACTCCCTTGCGAGTGTAGAGGTTGTTTCCTTCCCGAGTCAGTTTGAACCTTATCTGCAACATTCTGTAATGGCCACCTTCTGGCAGCATTACACTATAGCCCAGGGAGTAACAGAAGTGATCTCACAAGTCCTTTGACCTGGTTAACGTCACAGGGAGTGACATCCAAAAACTCAAAACCCAGGTGATGGGAGGGTACATTTTCTGAGCAATCCATTTTGAAATATTACAGTGATTGATATAAAACTCAACCATTATGTGTTAAAAAAGAGTCTGCTTGGCTAAATCATTTTCCCGCCTTTAGATCAACATGATTTCCTATAATCATCGGGTTTCCCATGTCTCTCATCCATTTTCTGCTGGGAGGGCTCATGTTTCCAGCACCTGCCCAGGACTGTGGTGGCCCCTGGGTAATGCCCTCTACCTTTGCTCTTCCTGCAGGACATCAGCAGGCAGTACGCGCTGCCGGTGGACATCCGCCTGCCCACGGAGATCCTGCAGAAGTTGCAGCTCGACAGCCCGGAACTCCCCGACATGCCGAAACCGCTCAGCCGGATGTCGCGGCGGGCCTCGCTGGTGAGTACCACTGAGCAGGGGTGGATTTGAAAGGGTTAGTCCTGGGGTATATGAGGCAGGACCCTACTACACCGTCCCCTTCCCTCACATTCTCGCGAGAATGGCACCAGCGTGGAAAGCATGTGACCAAGGCACCAGTGTGCACTAACCACAGACACATGCTTTGCAATAACAATACATTATGCGAGGTGTGTTACTGCTTGTTCCTGCTGACAGCACTGGCACTATCTGCAAATGCAGTAACATGGAGCATTTCTGCACATCTACATCTGAGGGGACTTCTTATATTTAATATTATTATTATTATTATATTTATTGAGTGCGGACCTATCTTCTGGAATCAATGGAGCCCTTTACAGGGGTATAGAACAATACAGATATACAACTGAACACGTTAGAGGGGTGTACAACAGTACAGATGCATGACAGAGCGCTTTTCCAAGGTAACAGCAGAACAGAAATTCAACATGTGGTGGTAGGGGGGTAGGATACAGAGGGGCCCAGGGGAGAGGTACAGCTGTACAAAGTGGCGAGGTGGAGAGGGGCGGATGGTATCTTGCGAGTCAGTTGACGTGGGGTGACGTGAAGGCTTAGATGTTGAGGACAAAAGACTCATTGAAGAGGGGGGGCTTGAGTTCTTTTCTGAACTGCAGGAGCGCAGTCTTTGGGCATAGGCAGAGAAGGCTTGCTTTCTGGTCCTTCCTTTTTTCAGTGGCCGATTTCAAGTCTGCACATGTCCTGGCTTCTGGTGGTGCACTGTCCACCGGAGATGCTGAGATTCTCTGTGAGGTAGCTGAGTGAATTAAGGGTGACTGTCTCATAGATGATGCAGCAAGACTTGAAGGTGAGTCGTGCGTGCCGTGGAAGCCAGTGAAGATCGATGAGGGCCTGGCTTAATACTAATGGGAATTACAAGGATTGCCTCCTGTTGTAAAAGTAATTACCACATTCAGTTATTTGTCTTCTAGAGAGCACAGCCGAAAGCCTGTGGGCACAAAAAGTCGCACACACCAACCCACCCACCTCTAGAGGAAGCATGTATGAGGTCCCAATTTGGATCTCTCTCCTCTCCACAAATGGGGCCTAATTTGATGTTTTTCTGAGCATTAGTACCCGCCACAGGTCTTTTTTATGCTCACAAACAAACTGATTAGTAAGCCCGCTCACGCTTTTGCACGACCCTTGCGCAGCTCGTTTTCAGGCCACCATGGAAGGGAAAAGGAACTATGTGTAGTCCCTTCTCCCTTTTACATGGCAGACATTTTGTTTTTTTACTTTTGTTTCAATGTACTTCAGTGGCCAACATAGAAAGCTAGAAGGGACTACACCCAGTCCCTTCTCCCCTTCCATGGCAGCCATTTTCTTTGTTTACTATGGCCACCACAAAAAGTGAAAACGGACTACGTTTTCCTGTCCGCAGAGATAAAAAAAAAACAACCATTAGTACACTGGTCTAACGGGCCGCGGTACGAATGGCAATTATCTCCTTGACTGTTGCTCATTGCCGCATAAGGTAATGCCCCCTGGGGCCTTTGTTAAGGCCCTCGCTATGCTTGGGCCTGTAACCATGGGCCCGTCGGAATTGCCTTAAGCGGTGATGGCCCGCAGTCTCGAGCTTATTGCCTTAATATGGCAACCCCTGGTGTCCACCTGCTGGTAGCACCCTAGGCAACACAGTAGATTTGGCCCTGAATAGCACTGACCCTGAGCACACACTACAAACTTAATTCCTTCTCAGTATATCAATAATAATTAGTACCCGGCACGCGCCAGGCGAAACGGGAATACAGCGTGGTGATTGGCTCATTTGCGAGCCATACCACACGGTATTCCCTTTTACACCGTGCGTGCCGGCTACTCTGTTCCGGCGAGGGGCATGGCAGCCCCTCAGCCAATGAAGAGGCTCGAAACGGGGCAATCCCCGCTCCAAGCCTCCCCATGGCTGGAGGATTCCCTCGTCCCCCGCCGGGGACTCATGTAAGACATTTTTTTTGTTTGTTTCCCCTTTCCTCCACCCTCCTCCCACCCCACCCCACTTACCTTCTATCCCGCAATCTCTGGCGGGGAACGAGGGAAACCTCCAGCCGTGTGGAGACTCGGAGCGGGGGCATCCCCGCACCAAGCCTCCACACGGCTGGAGGCGTCCATCGTCCCCCGCCGGAGACAGCGGTGCGTTTTTTTTTTTCTTCCCCACCCCACTTACCTTCTTTTTTCTTCTTTTCTCGGGAGCGGACGCGCTGGGAACAGAGTGTTCCCAGCGTGCCCGCTCCCGATTGCTGCCATGGAAAGGGAAAACGGACTACGTTTTCCCTTTCCGGGCGGCAATTTAAAAAAAAAATATATATATATAGATATATATATATATATTTTCTGTTCCAAAACATGTTTTGGAACAGAAAAAAAAGCAATTAGTACCCTGGTCCAATGGGCCGGAGTACTAAAGGCAATAAGCCCCTCGACTGCGGCCAATACCGTCTGCGGTAATGCCCCTGGGGCTTCGTTAAGGCCCTCACTATGCTCAGCCCTGTAACTACGGCCCCGGGGGCATTACCTGGGGCGGTATTGACCCGCAGTCTCGGGGCTTATTGCCACAATATCCCACAGTTCACGGCCCTGCAGGATCAACCTTGACGGTGAGTGGGATCACCAGCCTCTGCAGCTGCACTCAATCTCCTGAGCTATTTCACTTTGAATCACTGAGGGTCTCTAAGCATTGGTGGCCCACCTACATTTAATCAACTGTCTTAACAACTACTTTAAGAGGATACAGTGATGCTTTTCAATTGGACTGCCACTCAAACTGCCCATGCTGTCTCTCTCTCATACTGGCCCAATGTCATTCCAGACTGCCGGTGATGTCATTTCCTGTGCTTCTTGGGTCGCACCTCTTCCTACACTGTCCACAGCAGTGCCCTCCATACAGACACTGATGGCGACACCGCTCTCCTGACATCCAATCAGCAAGCGCTTCCCTTAGCGCCTAGGCACTCAGCCTCTTCTATGACACAGCGGGACCTTGTCATAAGTCTGGCGGTAACAATAAAAACACGGGCTATTGTAAAACATGATCCAATGATGAGTTGGGAGGATTGCATAGGATATTTAGGGCCTGAGTGCATATAAAGTACTTCCTGGGGCATCTAGGGGTTATTTGCCACATGTTTTACTTTCTATGAACTCATGCCTTAAATGTCCCATGGGGTGCCAGCTGACCGGCACTGTGGCAATGTTCAAAAGTGGTGCCCTGTTCACTTCATGATCTCACAGCACCC
Organism: Ambystoma mexicanum; assembly: GCF_040938575.1. Taxonomy (NCBI): domain Eukaryota; kingdom Metazoa; phylum Chordata; class Amphibia; order Caudata; family Ambystomatidae; genus Ambystoma; species Ambystoma mexicanum. Next base: position 47,148,259 of record NC_090938.1, read on the forward strand.
CAATATCCTGGGGGACAATGGACTGGACATCCATAAGCAAAGCCCCTCTGTTTCTTTTTTCAGTCCCTTTATCCTTAATAATCCTGCAGAGGATGACCGACATGGTCCTGGGGCGGGCCCTTCACTTTGTCACAGCTTGGAAAGTTTCCATGTGTGTCCCTGTCATGTTGGCAGATGGCACCTGGTTATGTTGCCTGTTCCAAGGATGGCACTCTGCAGGTGTGGGCACCTGTGGTTGGTGGCGTTGCTAGGGGGGAGGAGGGTTGCCCTGGGGGGCCTGGGACCCCCTCTGAATTCTTGTGCCCCCCCTTATATCCCCCCACCTAAGGCGAGCAGTGACTGTGTTCTCTGTTTGTGGTGTTATTTGTGATACTCACTAAGGCAAATGTCTGCATATCACACAGCAAATAATCTCCTTTTGTCTCAAAGCAAACAGTGATCTTGGTATACATTCTGGCATTGGTATGAACATGAGCACGAGCCACTTCTCGGGTGTTCCTGCCCGGCTTCTGCACAGCGACCTCCATAGTGTGCAGAGCATCTTGCAGCTCCTCCCATCAGAATGTAGTGCACAAAACTGCTAATGATGGGCCATTATGTAAAAGCAAAAGGAAATATCGAGGCTGAGTACCTCAAAAGGAAATACACCAAACACAGGCTTATAAAGATTCACAAATCTTTATTCTAAAACTGTACAGTTACAAAGAAACAAAGTATCAGATACAGATAGCAATCTGGCCCTCAGTACATCACAGCGAATACCAGCCCTTTCCGTGTGAGAAGTGAGAACTACTGGGCATCTAAACAGTTGCACATTTTATACCTTTCCAATCAGAATGTCCAGCCCCTCTACAGGTTAACTATACAGGGTCTAGAGTTTGTGCCGAGTTCACTTCTGGTTTGTCCAACTATATACTCATGGATCATCCTAAATTCACATACAAACAAGTCACAATGGCAGCAGTGTATTCTCGGGATTAACAATAAGCCTTAGCACATGTCCTATACAATGCAGTTCAGCTAGTGTCCACGTTCAGTATTGGTATTACATTGTAGGTGATGTATGTCCGCAGATCGGACTTGTTGGCGCAGACAATACTCTGTCTACCAGTCAGGCATGGGACAAGGTCTCTTTACTCAACCCAAACATTCGGCCAATGGACAGTTTACACATTAGCTAAAGTACAAGGTTCAGGACGGCTCAGTTACAAGCGGGAAACACTGTCCACCATTTTAGAACACAGAATTACTTTAGAATAGAAATCAAAATGGCAGACGGACCTAAAATGGCGGCGAAGTCGATCTAAGATCGGAACTTTGCAACACTGTTTTCTTCGCAAAGCGACTGGGCTTAGGCCAATATATACAATAAAGGAGGCACGATATGATATCCCGTTTAACAAACCCTCCTTTTGGCCTAAGCCAAGCGCTAAACTACTTCTAGTCACTTTACGAGTAACTCCACGTCTCAATGTCCATACATCCTGAATCACTATCAGAGATATCAATTGCCATGAGGTCAGATACTGAGAATTCCTTCAGCACAAATTCATTAGATATTTTCTCTGGGGAGTCTACCTTGTGTCCTATGTGTCCTAATGTACCCATCGCTTGTGCACAACATCCTCCTAACATCGAACACATACCAGGAAGACATTGTATACAACAACAGAAAAACAACAAAATACCTAAAATAATCAGTAAGACCGAAAGTAGCTTCCATTACCAAGATCGCAAGAAGTCCCAGAACCAAGCGCTAAGATCCCAGTTTCCCTCAGGAACATGCACTTCTCAACTAAGGACATGCAGATTTTGTATTGCTTTAAAAATCATTGGGAGGAATCTGGCTCGAAAACACAGCAAGCGGACCCCACTAATTTACATACCCCACCACGCTCAGCCAGGATGACATCTAATGCCATCCGGTTCGGAAGTGCCTCTAACCTTATTGCTTTTTGTTCTAAAGTCATGTTATAGAGTATGTCAGTGGTCCGGTTGATGGTCCTCTCCAGTACTCTCGCTAGTCTTCTGATATCTTCAGAGTTCAGTATTTGCCCCCAAAATGGCACAACGGATTTAGCTACATCGCCCAAAACGTGTGCTGAAGTATAACCATTCTCGTCCCGCCGTGGACGAGCCTTTGAAATTTCTACAGTGCAAGCAATGAATACCCCGGGTAACAGAATCCCTAAATAACAGGTTCCTGCCAATCCCTGGGTAACCATGGAAATGCTACATTACCCCAAACAAAGTAGACAGGTTCGCCTACATACAAAGGTATGTCCTCACTAGTCAAATTCGCAACATTGGCGCAACCTTGAAATCACCCATTGACTGAGTACCATTCCTCTGTATGCAGAAAGAAACTGAATCAGGGCTTTGGTTAACAGTGTAATAAGGTGGTGTGGCATCCCTATTGCCTATAGGAGCCATCTTGAAAGAGATCAAAGATTGAAAAGGATGGGACAGACTATCAGAAGGCGTAATAGAAGCAACATTAGGCTTGCTCCTATTCGCGAAGAGTGAGCATCCCAAGGGCATTAGAATTCGTTTCTCAAAATCATTCAAGTTAGTTCCATCAAAGTTCCCCAAGATGCTATCGTTCCATCGGCCAAGAATAGTGCCCTTAGAGAAGCATAACATGCAGTCGTCAAAGGTAAAGGATGAATATACCAACCCAGCCCCTTATCCCTGTGTTGCGGTAAATGCGAGCAGACCCAACAATTGGACTTATTAAAAATGGCATGTGTGGCATTCAAAATAAGTAATAAAGTATTGTTATGGTACCTCTGTCTGTGCTGAGAGTCTCTAGGAGAAAAAGTGTGCAGATGCACGAAAGATGTAGAAACAGTGGGTACATTTTCAGTGGGTAACAGATTTTCAAGCGGATGTACTTCTTCCAGCTACCAGAATCCTAAGGCAATGGGCCTCATTACGACTCAGGCGGTAAGGGGTTTACGGCGGCATAAACAGCGCCGACCCTTACCGCCTGATTCCGAGGTCCCTTAGCGCCATGGAGGTTTTAACACCTGCTTTTAGCAGGTGTCAAAATCCATGGCGCTAAGGGACCTTGATGTAAATTACGCCACCGTAATTTACGGTGGCGTAATTAACGCCTTCCCCACTCCCATTATGCCCTATGGGGCAAAAATGGGAATGGGGAAGGGTAAATGGGGATTGGGGACTTACCGCCCCGCCGACCTCGACCTAGTTTACGCCATGGTGGTAAAGGTACGACCCAGGCGGTAACTTACCGCCTGGGTCGTAATGAGGCCCAATGACTTTTGTGAAACCAGTTAACATAATCACAAGATAACAATACGTTTTCAGGGCCCACGCATTCGATTGTTCATTTTTACGATCAGTCACACAGTCTCTTATCTGTTCCGTACGAGTGGGAGCAGTTGCAGGCATTGTCTCTTCAAACGAATTCACCAAAGTTAATTTGCTGGCGATCTCCAGATCGAGCATTTTCTTAGTCTTTTTCCCAAACCCTAGCCAACAGAATCCCCTTATGTACAAAAGATTGGGCCAAAGAGACAAGCCCTTCGATGATTTTCCTTGATGGCACAGCCGAACTGTGCAGTAAGTCTTCTTCCTCAGACGCGGATCATACCTTGTGATCCCTAGTACCGAGTGATCCGTGAACAACGTGTCGTTACTTCCTGATGGAAGCGGTGAATTCAAAGCAGGATCCAACACAAATTTCGAAAAAGGAACTGTTGGAGAGTGTGGAGATGAAGCGGCTGCTTCCCCAGGCCCCACGGGCTCAGGGAGAGTCTCCGACGCACTCTCGATGCTGTTCGATGCTTTGTGATCGTTGGTTACGGTATTGGTGAGGGGTTCTGTGTCTTCTATATTGTGTGGCAAAGGGAAAGGAATCCTTCTTGATGTGGGACACGTGGATCCAGTGCTTCCTGCCCTCCACTCGCACCGCTGTCTGTGTGACCAGGAGAACTTGATGCGGGCCCCGCCAACGAGGTGAGAGAAAAGAATATCTTTCAAACGACTTGATAAGGACCCAATCTCCCGGCCGTATGCTGTGGCCTGGGCCCTCGTACCTGACAGATAAAGCTTCTCGCACCTGGTGGTAAATCAAATACAGATTTTTAGTTAACTGTCCACAATAGTCAGAAAGAAGTACATGCTCAACATTGTGTAGCGAATGGGGCTTTGGAAGACTCCAAATGTTAGCTGGCCTACCCATGACCACCTCAAATGGAGAGAGCCCAGTCTTAGTTTGAGGGGTCATTCTCATGGACAATAACACGATCGGTAAGGCGTCTGGCCATTTCAGTTTGGTGCTGGCACACATCTTAGCAAGCTTGTTCTTGATGATGCCGTTATGTCTTTCTACTAAACCAGCACTCTGAGCGTGCCTAGCCGAATGGAACCGTTTATCAATCTGTAATCCTGCGCATATCTGCAGAATTACAGCAGCGATAAAATGTAGAGCATTGTCCGACCCGGTGACTCTTGGCAAACCAAACCTAGGAAAATATTCCTTCAGCATGATCTTCACCGTTGTCAGAGCTGTGGCATCTTTGACAGGAAAAGCTTCAACCCATTTACTAAAGGCGCAAATAACCACTAGTATGTACTTGTAGTTATTGCAATGCTCCAGTTCAATAAAGTCGAAATGTATAACCTCAAAGGGGACAGAAGGTGGACCAAAACTATCCCTAGGAGTCGATGTGCCCTTTCCCACATTAGGCTGCAAACAAATCATACACCCTTGGACAAAGCTCCCAGCTACCTTAGAAATGTTATCATTGCCCACACATTTTGTAACATTTTGGTAACCTTTTGTGCACAGATATGGGTGGGACCATGAGCCATAGCAACCATCATCGTAATGTATGCATCAGGCAGTAACCATTTCCCTTCTACTTTGTCCACCCAACACCCATCGTCATCCAATGTTGCCAAACCCTCAGCCCATTTCTTAGATTCCTCTAAAGTGGCATCAGCTTGAATGTTTTTCACAGATTCAATACCCTCATTCAAAGTACAGGTGTTTGTGGCTTCCCTTGAAGTGTACATTTCTGAAGAGAGATCAGTAGCAGTCTGTTTGGCTATCTGGTCAGCAAAAGCATTCCCTTTACCTACATTATCTATGATCTTCTGATGTGCACGCATTTCATAATTGCATGCTGAGTAGGGAGTGCAAGCGCTGAGAGTAACCGTACTCTCAAGGAGCCATACTAGATTTTAGTTCCATGTGAGGTCAAGAAACCTTGTTCTGCCCAAAGTCTGCCAAAGTTGTGAACCACCCCAAAAGTATACTGGCTGACAATATATATATTTACGGTAAGCCCTTCGGAAAGTTCACAAGCTCGGGTTAATGCTATAATCTCTGCGGCCTGCGCAGAGTTATGCGTGATTCTTTTGGTCTCCACGACCGTGCTCAATGTGATGATTGCATAATCAGCTGTGGATGTACCATCCGGGAGTTTGAAACAGGAGCCATTGCAAAACAGCTTCCCTTGTGGATTGTTCAAAGGAGTATCTTTTAGATCAATTCTGGCTTTTGTCTCTTGTTCTGTAGTGTAAAGGCAGTCATGTGACTCTTAGTCACTGCAAGAAGTACCTTGCGGGAAAGGTAAAAGTTCAGCCGGATTCAATACACAACACCTCTTTATTTGAATATGCGGTGCAAACAAGATCAATTCATATCTTGTTAATTGTGCGGAAGTGAGGTGTTGCGTTTGTGTTCTGTTTAATAGGACATCTACAGAGTGAGGTACCATCAGGGTTAAAGCATGGCCTGGGACCATTCCCTCACTCTGTTTTACAGACGCAGCAGCAGCAGAGAGTGCTCTCAAACATCGAAAAGCAAAAGGAAATATCGAGGCTGAGTACCCCAAAAGGAAATACACCAAACACAGGCTTATAAAGATTCACAAATCTTTATTCTAAAACTGTACAGTTACAAAGAAACAAAGTATCAGATACAGATAGCTATCTGGCCCTCAGTACATCACAGCGAATACCAGCCCTTTCGTTGTGAGAAGTGAGAGGTACTGGACGTCTAAACAGTTGCACATTTTATACATTTCCAATCATAATGTCCAACCCCTCTACAGGTTAATTATACAGGGTCTAAAGTTCGTGCCGAGTTCACTTCTGGTTTGTCCAACTATATACTCATGGTTCATCCTAAATTCACATACAAACAAGTCACAATGGCAGCACTGTATTCTCAGGATTAACAATAAGCCTTAACACATGTCCTATACAATGCAGTTCAGCTAGTGTCCACGTTCAGTATTGGTATTACATTGTAGTTGATGTATGTCCGCGGATCGGACTTGTTGGCGCAGACAGTCCTCTGTCTACAAGTCAGGCATGGGACAAGGTCTCTTTACTCAACCCAAACATTCGGCCAACGGACAGTTTACACATTAACTAACGTACAAGGTTCAGGACGGCTCAGTTACAAGCAGAAAACACTGTCCACCATTTTAGAACCCAGAATTACTTTAGAATAGAAATCAAAATGGCAGACAGGCCTAAAATGGCGGCAAAGTCGATCTAAGATCGGAACTTTGCAATGCGGTTTTCTTCGCAAAGCGACTGAGCTTAGGCCAATATATACAATAAAGGAGGCATGATATGATATCCCGTTTAACAATTAGTCACTGAATGGTTTTGTGCCTAAATTATGATAGGGGGTGGGGGATGCATTGGGAGGTGGGTAGTCGGTGTGCACAAAAGCCCAAAAGCCTCTCTGCAGGAGTGCTTGTGACGTCACACATTACCTTTCATAGGCACCCCCCCCATTTTTGTCTTTGCCCACCGCCACTTTTGTCTTTGGCTCCCTCTGTGCCCCTCCTAAATTTGATTGCTGGTGACGGCACTGCCTGTGGCACATATGGGCGTGTCAGGATTCCTCTTAATAGGAAGGCTCTCCCTTGATGTCTCTTGAGATAACGTGAGTCGTGGGAGGTTTTTAATGTGGAGGTGAACAGGGGGTCGAACTGGGGCATAAAATTGTCGCAGGTACCAATTAAAACGTGGCCCACAGTTGCAAATGACAATACATCCCTTTTGGGACAGACTGTTTGAGAAGTACCCAACAGGTTGTTTTCTGATAAAATGTGACGCAAATTGTGCATTTTAAAGAATATTTATTCAGTAACACTGGTCAAAACTATTAGCCACATGGTGAAGTGACTCCTCAAACTGGGCCACATTGGCTAAAAAAGTGCCCCACTTTGACCCAAGAAACTGGCTTATACTAGCATTTACCTTTTGGGTTTGGGCATTGCCCAATTGCCCTAAAAGACATTCCGAGCCTGAAGGGCGGGGGGTGTCAATTATTTTGTCTCTTATGTACTTTCTCTTGCCTTCCCCCACTACAGTCAGACATCGGCTTCGGCAAATTGGAGACGTACATCAAGTTGGACAAACTGGGCGAGGTAAGCACCCCTGGACCTGGGACGGGCTCTAGTATAATGTGTGCAGTGCGGCAGAGCTCTGATTGGCCAGTCACAGTAAAATCCCGCCCCCCCCCTTCCCTCTTCATATTTTAAAGCTGTTAATATTACACAGTGTGTGTCTGCATGGGACCCTTTCATTCCTGAGTGTCGGGGGAATGTTATCCAAGGGGACCGGCCAGAACATTTTAAGCACTGACGCACGACCCCCCTTCAAATGCACAGGTCACTCTTGTGAATATGGTGCACCTGTGCATTTCTCCAACACGCGCAGGTGCACCCTCGTCACATTTTGTATTTGTGCTAAAATCTTGCCCTCAGTGTGCAAATGTGCACAGTGTGCAAATGTGTTCAGTGCAAATGTCCTTTGCAGTGCTGCAAACAGTCTGCACTAAGTCTGTGTTGTGCTGCACCACACATTCTTTCCTGGGCTGTACTGCACAGCGTCCGTTCTATTGTGTACAGCAGTGTACACACCATTCATGTAGGGCTGCACTGCACTACTCGCACAAGATTTGCTGTCCTGCGGTCTGCCTTATGCTGCACTGCATATATAGTTTATACTGCACCAAAGATTATTTGCACACAATGTATTGTTCTAAGGTGGCAGCACTGCCAGGGTGGTTTGTGCAATGCAGGTGTCTGCAGTAATTGCAAGGGTGGGCTGGCAGTGTACTCACTGCGCCTGGATCTGGTCTATGTCTCCTGCGCTCACTGCAAGCCCGCCTGGCCTTCCCCGTGCCTGAGTCTCCACTCTGCGCTCACTGCAAACCCGCCTTGCCTGCCCGCCTGGCCTTCCCAGTACCTGAGTCTCCACTCTGCGCTCACTGCAAGCCCGCCTGGCCTTCCCAGTGCCCGAGTCTCCACCTGGCCTTCCCCGTGCCTGAGTCTCCAGTCGGTGCTCGCTGCAAGCCCACCTGGCCTTCCCCGTGCCTGAGTCTCCACATGGACTTCCCAGAGCCCGGGTCTCCACTCTGTACTCACTGTAAGCCCGCCTGGCCTTCCCAGTGCCCGAGTCTCCACCTGGCCTTCCCCGTGCCTGAGTCTCCACTCGGTGCTCGCTGCAAGCCCACCTGGCCTTCCCCGTGCCTGAGTCTCCACGTGGACTTCCCAGTGCCCGGGTCTCCACTCTGTACTCACTGCAAGCCCGCCTGGCCTTCCCAGTGCCCGAGTCTCCACCTGGCCTTCCCCGTGCCTGAGTCTCCACATGGACTTCCCAGTGCCCGGGTCTCCACTTGGCGCTCGCTGCAAGCCCGGCTGGCCTTCCCAGTGCCCGGGTCTCCACTCGGCGCTCACTGCAAGTCCGCCTGGCCTTCCCAGTGCCCGAGTCTCCACCTGGCCTTACCCTCGGTGCTCGCTGCAAGCCCACCTGGCCTTCCCCGTGCCTGAGTCTCCACATGGACTTCCCAGTGCCCGGGTCGCCACTCGGCGCTCGCTGCAAGTCCGCATGGCCTTCCCAGTGCCCGAGTCTCCACCTGGCCTTCCCCTCGGTGCTCGCTGCAAGCCCACCTGGCCTTCCCCGTGCATGAGTCTCCACATGGATGGACTTCCCAGTGCCCGGGTCTCCACTCTGTACTCACTGTAAGCCCGCCTGGCCTTCCCAGTGCCCGAGTCTCCACCTGGCCTTCCCCTCGGTGCTCGCTGCAAGCCCACCTGGCCTTCCCCGTGCCTGAGTCTCCACATTGACTTCCCAGTGCCCGGGTCTCCACTTGGCGCTCGCTGCAAGCCCGGCTGGCCTTCCCAGTGCCCGGGTCTCCACTCGGCACTCACTGCAAGTCCGCCTGGCCTTCCCAGTGCCCGAGTCTCCACCTGGCCTTCCCCTCGGTGCTCGCTGCAAGCCCACCTGGCCTTCCCCGTGCCTGAGTCTCCACATGGACTTCCCAGTGCCCGGGTCTCCACTCGGCGCTCGCTGCAAGTCCGCATGGCCTTCCCAGTGCCCGAGTCTCCACCTGGCCTTCCCCTCGGTGCTCGCTGCAAGCCCACCTGGCCTTCCCCGTGCCTGAGTCTCCACATGGATGGACTTCCCAGTGCCCGGGTCTCCACTCTGTACTCACTGTAAGCCCGCCTGGCCTTCCCAGTGCCCGAGTCTCCACCTGGCCTTCCCCTCGGTGCTCGCTGCAAGCCCACCTGGCCTTCCCCGTGCCCGAGTCTCCACATGGACTTCCCAGTGCCCGGGTCTCCACTCGGCGCTCGCTGCAAGTCCGCCTGGCCTTCCCAGTGCCCGAGTCTCCACTCTGCACTCACTGCAAGCCCGCCTGGCCTTCCCAGTGCCCGAGTCTCCACCTGGCCTTCCCCATGCCTGAGTCTCCAGTCGTTGCTCGCTGCAAGCCCACCTGGCCTTCCCCGTGCCTGAGTCTCCACATGGACTTCCCAGTGCCCGGGTCTCCACTCTGTACTCACTGTAAGCCCGCCTGGCCTTCCCAGTGCCCGAGTCTCCACCTGGCCTTCCCCGTGCCTGAGTCTCCACTCGGTGCTGGCTGCAAGCCCACCTAGCCTTCCCCGTGCCTGAGTCTCCACATGGACTTCCCAGTGCCCGGGTCTCCACTCTGTACTCACTGCAAGCCCGCCTGGCCTTCCCAGTGCCCGAGTCTCCACCTGGCCTTCCCCGTGCCTGAGTCTCCAGTCGGTGCTCGCTGTAAGCCCACCTGGCCTTCCCCGTGCCTGAGTCTCCACATGGACTTCCCAGTGCCCGGGTCTCCACTCTGTACTCACTGTAAGCCCGCCTGGCCTTCCCAGTGCCCGAGTCTCCACCTGGCCTTCCCCGTGCCTGAGTCTCCACTCGGTGCTCGCTGCAAGCCCACCTGGCCTTCCCCGTGCCTGAGTCTCCACATGGACTTCCCAGTGCCCGGGTCTCCACTCGGCGCTCGCTGCAAGCCCGGCTGGCCTTCCCAGTGCCCGGGTCTCCACTAGGCGCTAAGTCCGCCTAGCCTTCCCAGTGCCCGAGTCTCCACTCTGCACTCACTGCAAGCCCACCTGGCCTTCCCAGTGCCCGAGTCTCCACTCTGCACTCACTGCAAGTCCGCCTGGCCTTCCCAGTGCCCGAGTCTCCACTCTGCACTCACTGCAAGTCCGCCTGCCCTTCCCCGTGCCTGAGTCTCCAGTCGGTGCTCGCTGCAAGCCCACCTGGCCTTCCCCGTGCCTGAGTCTCCACATGGACTTCCCAGTGCCCTGGTCTCCACTCTGTACTCACTGTAAGCCCGCCTGGCCTTCCCAGTGCTCGAGTCTCCACCTGGCCTTCCCCTCGGTGTTCGCTGCAAGCCCACCTGGCCTTCCCCATGCCTGAGTCTCCACATGGACTTCCCAGTGCCCGGGTCTCCACTCGGTGCTCGCTGCAAGTCCGCCTGGCCTTCCCAGTGCCCGATTCTCCACTAAGCACTCACTGCAAGCCCGCCTGGCCTTCCCAGTGCCCAGGTCTCCACTCGGCACTCACTGCAAGTCCGCCTGGCCTTCCCAGTGCCCGAGTCTCCACTCTGCACTCACTGCAAGCCCACCTGGCCTTCCCAGTGCCCGAGTCTCCACTCTGCACTCACTGCAAGTCCGCCTGGCCTTCCCAGTGCCCGAGTCTCCACTCTGCACTCACTGCAAGTCCGCCTGGCCTTCCCCGTGCCTGAGTCTCCAGTCGGTGCTCGCTGCAAGCCCACCTGGACTTCCCCGTGCCTGAGTCTCCACATGGACTACCCAGTGCCCGGGTCTTCACTCTGTACTCACTGTAAGCCCGCCTGGCCTTCCCAGTGCCCGAGTCTCCACCTGGCCTTCCCCTTGGTGCTCGCTGCAAGCCCACCTGGCCTTCCCCGTGCCTGAGTCTCCACATGGACTTCCCAGTGCCCGGGTCTCCACTCGGCGCTCGCTGCAAGTCCGCCTGGCCTTCCCAGTGCCCGAGTCTCCACTCTGCACTCACTGCAAGCCCGCCTGGCCTTCCCAGTGCCCGAGTCTCCACTCTGCACTCACTGCAAGTCCGCCTGGCCTTCCCAGTGCCCGAGTCTCCACTCTGCACTCACTGCAAGCCCGCCTGGCCTTCCCAGTGCCCGAGTCTCCACTCTGCACTCACTGCAAGTCCGCCTGGCCTTCCCAGTGCCCGAGTCTCCACTCTGCACTCACTGCAAGCCCGCCTGGCCTTCCTAGTGCCCGAGTGTCCAGTCTGCACTCACTGCAAGCCCGCCTGGCCTTCCCAGTGCCCGAGTCTCCAGTCGGTGCTCGCTGCAAGCCCACCTGGCCTTCCCCGTGCCTGAGTCTCCACATGGACTTCCCAGTGCCCGGGTCTCCACTCTGTACTCACTGTAAGCCCGCCTGGCCTTCCCAGTGCCCGAGTCTCCACTCTGCACTCACTGCAAGTCCGCCTGGCCTTCCCAGTGCCCGAGTCTCCACTCTGCACTCACTGCAAGCCCGCCTGGCCTTCCCAGTGCCCGAGTGTCCAGTCTGCACTCACTGCAAGCCCGCCTGGCCTTCCCAGTGCCCGAGTCTCCACTCTGCACTCACTGCAAGTCCGCATGGCCTTCTCAGTGAGTCTCCACTCTGCACGCAGTGCCAGGATGGCATTAGAAAGGGCAGACCGTGAAGGGGAGAGGCTAAGACGCAGGAGGATCAGTGGGCGAGGGGAGGGGTCAGGACGGACCATAGTCACGCTTGGCCTGCATGAACAATTAGCGCAATGCCAACCCTCACACGTGTAACACAAGAAAAGGAGTGGGGCTGTGATTCGTCCAATGAAATGACATCATAAGATCAGACTCATGGGATGAGGGGCGGGAGAGCGCTCAGAATCCCCTCGGGGGCAGGGCCCGAAATAAGCCGGAAGCTGGCCGTGACCGGCAAGAGAATGTCCAGATCATCATGTATTTTCAGACCAGTGCATCGTACCATTTACACACGTGATGTAACCCATGCATGCTTTTAACATTCGTGTAATGTTTACCGTATGGGCCTGCACTGTGCATGTAATGTTCATGTGTGTTTTTGCAGCGTCCACAAGTTGCTCTGCCCCATGTATACACATACCCCACCTGACCTCTTCTTATGCAGTGTTCCCCTTTCAGCTGGAAGAGTCCCATGTCAAACGGGGTCCATGCCAGCATTCACAAGTTAAATGGCACCGCAAACCACGTGGCCACCATGCACGCAACCCACGGCAAACTTGCCTTGCATGTCCTTTTCATGTAACACAATGTATTGTTTAAAACGTATGTCCAGAATACAGTCTGCAAAGCTCCCAGACAGCTCAAAGCGCCTTGAGGGCGAGGCCCTGGCCGCTAGGTGCAGGATATATCGCATGGCATAATGACTGCTGATTTCGGCTCGTGCTGTTGGATCCTGACCTTGGCTCCACCCTCGCACTTTGAGTGAACGGATGGGAGCATCCATTAGACGTGTGCCCGATGCATGAAAGGCTGCTTAACCAACGTGGCTCACCCTGGCATCTGCTCCCCCTCTTTTTTCTCAGGGCACTTACGCCACCGTCTTCAAGGGCCGGAGCAAACTGACCGAGAACTTGGTGGCCCTGAAAGAGATCCGCCTGGAACACGAGGAAGGCGCGCCTTGCACCGCCATACGGGAAGGTAAGGAAGGAGCTTTAGGTGACCACTCGCCACGCCATACACCCCCTCTTTCTGGCCCTCTGGCGAGGCACGCATAGATGGATGCATAGAACATTGTGGATTGACACTTAAATAGCTCATGCCTGCTGGGCACCAGAGGAGCAGCTGGTCAAGTGACAAGGCACATTTTGTTTTCCGCAAAATCTAGACCTTTTCCTGGACGTGAAGATGACAGTTGGCATCTCAAGCTCCTTTGTATGTGCCCCATTTGCACATCTGCATAGAGTTTCCACCTGAGTGTTGGCTGTGACTCAGGGTTGTGCAGAGCATAACTGGCTATTCTCTAGGCAGAAGCTGGGGCCAGTGCCACTTCTCGGCCAGTTCTCCAGGGGTCTGCAGCCTGTGTGCCCCACCAGATCTGTGCAATTCTGACTCCCATGATCCCTCACCATAGATGATGGCTGGCAGGAGTTCTAGGCCAAAGGTGGCTTACGCACCAAAGGACAATCTGGCTCACAGTAACTGCATGCTCTAGGATCCCCCCACAGTCAGGTGATAGGGGTGCATTATGACCCCCATGGACGCCAAAGATCAAGTGCTGTCAGATCCACTGTATCCTTGACATCAAAGCACTGCATGTTCTAGTCTATCCCTGAGATCAAGTGCTGTCAGGTCCACTGTATCCTTGAGATCAAAGCACTGTAAAATGCACTGCATCTCTGAAAACAAGTGCTGTAAGATCCAGTATATCCCTGAGATCAAGTGCTATAAGATCCACTGTATCCCTGAGATCAAAGCACTGTAAGATGCACTGCATCCTTGAAAACAAGTGCTGTAAGATCCAGTATATCCCTGAGATCAAGTGCTGTCAGATCCACTGTATCCCTGACATCAAAGCACTGTATGTTCCAGTGTATCCCTGAGATCAAGTGCTGTCAGATCCACTGTATCCCTCAGATCAAAGCGCTGTAAAATGCACTGCATCTCTGAAAACAAGTGCTGTAAGATCCAGTATATCCCTGAGATCAAAGCACTGTAAGATGCACTGCATCCCTGAAAACAAGTGCTGTAAGATTCAGTGTATCCCTGAGATCAAAGCACTGTAAGATGCACTGCATCCCTGAAAACAAGTGCTGTAAAATCCAGTGTATCCCTGAGATTAAGTGCTGTAACATCCACTGTATCCCTGAGATCAAAGCACTGTAAGATGCACTGCATCCCTGAGATCAATTGCTGTAAGATCCAGTGTATCCCTGAGATCAAGTGCTGTAACATCCACTGTATCCATGAGATCAAAGCACTGTAAGATGCACTGTATCCCTGAGATCAAAGTGCTGTAAAATCTCCAATATCCCTGAGATTAAAATGCTGAAGAATTCCCTGGATCCCTGAGATCAAATGATTTAAGATCTAGTGTATCCCTGAGATCCTGTGCAGTAAGATCTATGATATTCCTGAGATCAAGTGAAGTACTGCATCCCTGAGATCAAATTCTGTAAAATCTACATTATCCCTACGATCGAAGTGTTCTAATATCAAGTGTATTCCTGAGATGATCAATTGCTGTAAGATCCATGGTCCCCATGATACCCCCTGCTACAAGATCTTTTATAATCCCTAAGGTCAAGTGCTGTAAGACTACCTCTATTCCTGAGCTCAAGCGCTGTAGGATTTACTGAACCTCTGCGATCAAGTGCTGTAGAAGCCACTGTAACCCAGCAATTAAGTGATGTAAGATCCACAATATCCCTGAGATCCTGTGGTGTAAGATCTATGATGTTCCTGAAATCAAAGTGCTGTAAGATTTCATATATCCCTGAGATCCTGTGCTGTAAGATCCAGTGTATCCCTGAGATCCTGTGCTGTAAGATCTACGATATCCCTGAGATCAAATGCTGTAGGATTCCCGGGACCCCTGAGATCAAGTGTTGTAAGATTCCCTCTATCCCTGCTATTAATTAGTGTAGAATGCACTGGATCTCTGAGGTTAATTACTGTAATATTCCCTCGGATCCCTGGTTATGGACTTCTGTGAGAGTGCCTCAAATATTGCATCTATTCCATTGGCCGGGCTCTCCTGCTCTCCTGGACTCAGCACCCCAGATCTGCAGTGACCCTTTAGGCTTCCTGCCTTCTTTACTAACCTTGCCCCATTGTTTGCAGTGTCTCTGCTGAAGAACCTGAAGCACGCCAACATCGTGACCCTCCATGACATCATCCACACGGAGCGCTCTCTCACGCTCGTCTTCGAGTACCTGGTAAGTGGCGAGTGCTGTCCCTTCTCCCCCAGATCCCGACCATCGGAGAGGTCACAGAGCTCCCCCTGTTGCATGGTGAGTGAACTCATGTCTTTCTTGGCCAAGCCAATGGTATTTCCTCTTCCTGCCCTGTAACAATGTCCCCTGGAGCGGGCCTGTGCTCTACTGGCCATGCACCCCAGCTTCCCTGACCACCCCCCGGGGCATGCAAAGACCTGCAGAGCAGCCAGTCTAAAGGTAGAAGAGCCTTGCTTCGCAGGAAACCTTCCGGTGCCTTCTATGGGGAGGCTTCTACGGGCCCCAGCTAAAGGGGTATCATTTGCTGGTTGAATGCACTGTCTGCTGGCCTAGCAAGCAGTGGCATGGGCGGGCATTGCCTTTAATAGGACCTGCCCTTACCAGACGATGGGTGAATACTCTATGGCCAGTCAGAGGATTGCCCTAATGCGTCGCTGCCAAGGATCGATGAAATGGCTACTGAATCCACAGGCCGGCTGTGATTGCGGCTATGCCAGTGGCAGCCTCCATGCCATGCCTCTCAACCTTCTGAGTCATCAGGGCGGGTACATCGATGATTCTGTTTTTGGGTGGCTGGGATCCCATTGAAGTCTATGGATTACTGTGTGATGAACTGACTACACAGTGGGTGTCACTCGCTAAAAGCATGTGACATGAGTTTGGAAGAGGGCAGGCAGACACCACTGCTGCAGTGACCCCAGTCTTTGGTCTGAGGGTGGCATTCGTCGTGAGATCCCTCAGGGGCATAGACTGGCACCTTTGCATCAGTGACATCTCATAGCTATTCAACATAGGGCATCTACAATGGACCCGGCAAGAACTTACACATCTGCCACAAGGGGTCACTGTTGTTTCTGTCTTTGCAGTTGGAAGAACCACCCATGTTGTGTTCTATTCCCTCCATCGCTTCTGCCATTGGCATTTAGATCATGTTAACTGGACTGCACACGTGTGTCATTGCTTTCCGGTTTTACCGCTATGTTATGGAAATGGTTGGGGGCTCCTTAAGGAAACATGAGGGGGTCAGTCTTGGGCCTCCCTCCATCTGTGCCCACTGGAGTTATACGACTGGAATTAGGCCTGAGTTCTGGGTGCTTCACCTACAAATGTAATACGCTGAGGCTGTATGTTTAAAGTAGAGAATGCACTTTTTCATAAACTGGGGGTATAGGGGGGGTTCTCTGGTGAAGATGAAGACCGCACCCCAAAGATGTTTATGGAAACCTGTAGCCAATTATTAACGGAGGCAGCTATTAACACTTACAAAGAGAAATCGATCATAAAAAGTGAAAGATTGGGATAAGAAGGAGAATTGTGAGAGCATAGAACATGTTCAACTCTAGAGGGAGTACCAGACTGTTTCATCTGGTTTTGTTGGGCCATTGCCTTGTGTCGTAAAGTCCCCTTTACCATCCTTTCGTGTGGGGAATCTTAAATGTAGGCTGGACTGTCGCCATGCACTAGAAGTGAGCTGTCCCCGTATTGGTTTGCTGTCTACAAAAAGGGCATGTCTTCTATGTATAACAGACCAGCAGGACACATGACGTAGTTTAAGGCTGGAGTCTTTAAGCTTGGTGCAGCCCCGTATATTCTACTTGAGGAAACATGTTCATTCTAATAGTACCGTGACTGGGGACTGACTCCCTGTGCAAGCGTTTGATATTCTAATAGTACCGTGACTGGGGACTGACTCCCTGTGGAAGCGTTTGATATTCTAATAGCACCGTGATTGGGGACTGACTCCCTAAGCAGCCATTTGATATTCTAATAGCACTGTGACTGGGGACTGGCTCACCATGACTGGGGACTTGGCTCACTGTGACTGGGGACTGACTCCTTGTGGAAGCGTTTGATATTCTAATAGCACCGTAACTGGGGACTTACTCCCTGTGCAAGCATTTGATATTCTAATATCACCGTGACTGGGGACTGGCTCCCCATGACTGAGGACTTGGCTCACTGTGACTGGGGACTGACTCCTTGTGGAAGCGTTTGATATTCTAATAGCACCGTGACTGGGGAATGGCTCCCCGTGACTGGGGACTTGGCTCACTGTGACTGGGGACTGACTTCCTGTGGAAGCGTTTGATATTCTAATAGCACCGTGAGTGGGGACTTACTCCCTGTGCAAGCGTTAGATATTCTAATTGCACCCTGACTGGGGACTGACACCCTGTAGAAGCGTTTGATATTCTAATAGCACTGCGACTGGGGACTGACTCCCCTGTGGAAGCGTTTGATATTCTAATAGCACTGTGACTGGGGACTGTACAAGCGTTTGATATTCTCATAGCACTGTGACTGGGGACTGACTCACCGTGACTGGGGACTTGGCTCACTGTGACTGGGGACTGACTCCCTGTGCAAGCGTTTGATATTCTAAGAGCACCGTGACTGGGGACCGACTAACCATGACTGGGGACTTGCCTCACAGTACTGGGGACTGACTCCCTGTGGAAGTGTTTGATATTCTAATAGCACCGTGACTGGGGACCGACTAACCATGACTGGCGACTTGACTCACCGTGACTGGGGACTGACTCCCTGTGGAAGTGTTTGATATTCTAATAGCACCGTGACTGGGGACCGACTAACCATGACTGGCGACTTGACTCACTGTGACTGGGGACTGACTCCCTGTGGAAGTGTTTGATATTCTAATAGCACCGTGACTGGGGACTGACTCCCTGTGCAAGCGTTTGATATTCTAATAGCACCGTGACTGGGGACTGACTCACCGTGAATGGGGTCTTGACTCACAGTGACTGGGGACTGACTCCCTGTGGAAGCGTTTGATATTCTAATAGCACCGTGACTGGGGACTGACTCCCTGTGCAAGCGTTTGATGATGGCGGGGAAATTATCACTGTCAAAATGCCCAATTTTACATTTGATTCTGTGTTGCATTGTAAGATTTGATCCTGTGCTTGTATTATTATGGAAATCTTGGTGTGACATATGTATTGTGCTTTCTTTAAATGAATCATATCAAAATTAACACTGTTTTATGATTCTGAAAGGTTTTAATTTAAAACCAAAACACAATAAAAGAAGATGTGATGTCATGTTAGGTAATGTAACTGGGATTTATACAGCGCTCGACTGGCATATGAATGGCCTCCAGGCGCTCACTCAAGTGTATCTAGATAAACATTTAATACAAAACAAAGACAAAATGCAATAGCTGGAAGCTGATTTTTAGGATGGTTCTGCGTGGGGTCATGTGACTTGTGAAGTAATGCCGTGTTTACTTGTGGTGTTACCAGGGCTGAGGCCTGTGCCTAGGGCGGGGCAAGGAGAATAAGATGCAGGGGCTAAAGGTGGGGGCTGGGCTGGGAAGAGGGGGCATTGTGGAGGAGCCCTTTCCAATTCCCCAGAAAGGGTAGCAAGGCCAGTCTCGCCGCATGTCCAGGGGTGGACTGGCCTACAGTGACTTCTGGAGATTTCCCAGTGAGCCTCTGCCACGCGGGCCCTTTCGGTGAGGAGACCCTGGTTTTCGGATCCTCTTGACTCCCTTTACATGTACCCCACCCCTTCCCTTCCATCTATACTTACCCCCCAAACACCTTTCAAGTAAAGAATTTGTTAAAAAGCTACTAATATTTATTCCAAATGTTTAACGCAAGTTGAGTGTTATATTTAACTACTGTTTAATCCTTATTTAGGGGCAAATGAGTTTTAAAATTCTCAGTTTGGGCCATTTTTCCAAACTTTGTTATAGGAGAATACCCCCAAACTCTATTGAAAGTGGTTGAGCTTGCTCGCCCGGTGATATGTGGGGCCACTTTAGGTTCCCAGACCACCCCTAGACATGAAGGAGACCCTCAAAGCAGGTGCACCCAGGTAGCATGGCCCAATCGGGATCCCTGTCTGTTCTTTCACAGCCATTTTCTCTGTCATTGCAGGACAACGACCTGAAGCAGTACCTGGAGAACTGCGGCAACCTGATGTGTATGCACAACGTGAAGGTGAGGGGGTGTGGCACTGCGTGAGAAGGGGGGAGTGAGGCAGGGGGGTGCTGGGAGAGAGAGAGAGAGAGCTTCGCGGCAGGACTCTCCAGTGAAGGATGGTAGCTCAGGGCATTAAGCGCAGTTAATGCATGGGGCAGGGAAGGCTTTCTGTGGGACACGAATCCAGAGATTCTTCCCTTGTTATGATTTCCAATGTCACCCTGGCACCCTTGGCATACACATGAATTATTCTGCCACTTTAGACACTGTGTTGGCAAGGAATACAACTTAAATGTGCCTCTCATGAGTGCTCATGCCCTTTCCCCGCGCACAAGTGGATACATGCAAATACCTTTATAGTGAATGCATTTTTTTGGGGTTCTCCCCGGACCCCTGTTTACGGTTGCCCCACCGAAAACCATCAGTTTTTGCCGGGTCGATCTGATCTCCACTTTAGCCTTCCCCATCATCTCCTTGTATGTGTCTATCGGAAGGATGGTGAGGTCCGATCCAGAGTCCACCATGACACGTGTTTCCATGCCGTCGACTTTAATGGTGCAGTGGGGCTTTTCCCTCCTGGCGTGCAGAGCGTTGACCATGACTACCATCGGTCTGTCCTGTGGCTCGTCCTCGTCGCTTGAAGCACGGTCGCCATCGACGCGGGAAACAGCCTTTTCCCGCCACGTGCATGAAGGAGCCACGTGACCAATGTGCCCACACTTAGAGCATTCCTTGTTACTAGCGGGGCAGTCGCGATCATTCGCCATGTGTTTGGTGCTGGCACACCTATAGCATTTGGGAACATCCCTTTGCTTGGGGCCCTTTTCTCTGGGGCTGTCGCGGGACTGCTTGTCTCTGCGCCCTCTCCATTGTAGCGCCGTCAGCTCGGGTACGGGTGGATGACTTCCCGCCTCCTTGCGCCTGCTTGAGGTTTCTTCTTCCGCCCTGCGATTTGGATAGCCTTGTCGAGGGTCACCTCCTTTTCTTGTATGAGCTTGTCTTGTACTTTCCTGGAGTTGGGGTGGACGACCAGCATGTCGCAGATGACCTGTTCCGTGTTTTCACCGTAGGCGCATAAGGATGCCTGCTCCCTCATCCGGGTGACGTAGTCGTCCACAGGTTCGCTCCCTTCTTGTTTGCGGGTGTAGAACCTCAGCCTGTGCAGGACTATGTTCGCCTTGTTGGTGAATCGCTTTACAATGCGACAGATCGCCTCTTTGTAGACGTTGTCGTCGTCATCATCCACTGGCATAGTTGTCAAACTGGCAAAAATGCACTGCCCTTCTACTCCCATTGCGTTCAGCAGCATCGCCTTCTTCCTGGCGGGGGCGTATCCTGTGCCACCTACAGTCTCAAGGTACGTGGAGAAGAGTGGCTCCCACTGCATCCACGGAACTGCTGGGTTCCCGGGTGAGGGGAGAAATGCCGGGGGCGGTGTGGCGCCTTACATGGTGGGCCGTGGGTATTCAGATATCCTAGTCGCCAGTTATGTTGTGGCCTCTAAGGACGACAGAAACCCAGAGTAATTGTAACTGCCTTTATTGGTTAACAAAACGCAGGATTGCGATAGTCCGTGTGTGGGACGGGGCAGGTACTCACAGTCTTGGCTAGGCCTTCCAGTTATCTGCACTGGAAGCAGGGTGTGCATTTGTGCTGCACCCTGTATAACTTCCAGGGCCCCCAGGAGGCCTCCTTTGGCATTGGACTTACGCCCTGGAAGTGAGCTGGTACTGGCTTGGGCCTTCAGTCACGTTGGCTCCTCACATGGAGCAGCGCTGTCCAGACCGACTTGTCTGGTGCTCCACCAGCCTCCTACTGGCGCCAAAAGTCCCCGCTCGTGGGGCGCGGGTCCGCGAGATCACGTTGGGCCGAGATCTATCGAGACCGCGCTCCCACGATCACGTGATGTCCCCACACCCAAACATTTCCCAAAAATATTTAACTCTTTCCCACACCCCAAAATGCATTCACTATAAAGGTTTTCGTTATAAAAATATTCGATATACGTGCATTCACTATAACGGATTTGATATAAACGCTGTATAACACTCGGTCCTGCCATCCTGTTTTTCCTTCTCTTTCTTTCTCATCTTTGTAGCGCCACTGTCCTCTTTTAGATCACCTCATGCCTTCGTCTCTTCCTCTTTCTCTCCCTCTTTCTCTTTCTTCTGCCTGCTCATTCCAGGCATGCTTCTACTGCATTGAGTTGCTTCCTGTTTGTCCCTCTTCTCTTTCTTTCTCATCTATCTAGCGCCACTTTCTTCTTTTAGAGCGCCTCATGCCTTCGTCTCTTCCTCTTTCTCACCCTATTTCTCTATTTTCTGCCTGCTCATTCCAGGCCTGCTTCTAGTGCTTTGAGTTGCTTCCTGTTTGTCCCTCTTCCCTTTCTTTCTCATCTTTCTAGCTCCACTGTCTTCTTTTAGAGTGCCTCATGCCTTTTTCTCTGCCTCTTTCTCTCCCTCTTTCTCTATCTTCTGCCCACTCAATCCAGGTGGGCTTTTAGTGCATTTAGTTGCTTCCTGTTTGTCCCTCTTCTCTTTCTTTCTCATCTTTCTAGCGCCACTGTCTTCTTTTAGAGTGCCTCATGCCTTCGTCTCTTCCTCTTTCTCTCCCTATTTCTCTTTCTTTTGCCTGCTCATTCCAGGTGTGCTTCTAGTGCATTTGGTTGCTTCCTGTTTGTCCCTCTTCTCTTTCTTTCTCATCTTTCTAGCACCACTGTCTTCTTTTAGAGCGCCTCATACCCTTCATCTCTTCCTCTTTCTCTCCCTCTTTCTCTATGTTCTGGCCGCTCATTCCAGGTGTGCTTCTAGTGCATTGAGTTGCTTCCTGTTTGTCCATCTTCTCTTTCTTTCTCATCTTTCTAGCAACACTGTCTTCTTTTAGAGCGCCTCATGCCTTTGTCTCTTCCTCTTTCTCTCCCTCTTTCTCTATCTTCTGGCTGCTCATTCCAGGTGGGCTTTTAATGAATTTAGTTGCTTCCTGTTTGTTCCTCTTCTCTTTCTTTCTCATCTTTCTAGTGCCATAGTCTTCTTTTAGAGCGTACCATGCCTCCGTCTCTTCCTCTTTCCCTCCCTCTTTCTCTATTTTCTGCCCGCTCATTCCCTTTGTGCTTCTAGTGCATTGAGTTGCTTCCTGTTTGTCCGTCTTCTCTTTCTTTCTCATTTTTCTAGCGCCACTGTCTTCTTTTAGAGCACCTCATGCCTTCGTCTGTTCCAGTTTCTCTCCCTCTTTCTCTATCTTCTGCCCGCTCATTCCAGGTGTGCTTCTAGTGCATTGAGTTGCTTCCTGTTTGGCCCTCTTCTCTTTCTTTCTCATCTTTATAGCACCACTGTCTTCTTTTAGAGCGCCTCATGCCTTTGTCTCTTCCTCTTTCTCTCCCTCTTTCTCTATCTTCTGGCCGCTCATTCCAAAATTGCTTCTAGTGCATTGAGTTGCTTCCTGTTTGTCCCTCTTCTCTTTCTTTCTCATCTTTCTAGCACCAGTGTCTTCTTTTAGAGCGCCTCATGCCTTTGTCTCTTCCTCTTTCTCTCCCTCTTTCTCTATCTTCTGGCCGCTCATTCCAGGTGGGCTTTTAGTGAATTTAGTTGCTTCCTGTCTGTTCCTCTTCTCTTTCTTTCTCATCTTTCTAGTCCATAGTCTTCTTTTAGAGCGTGCCATGCCTCCGTTTCTTCCTCTTTCCCTCCCTCGTTCTCTATTTTCTGCCCGCTCATTCCCGTTGTGCTTCTAGTGCATTGAGTTGCTTCCTGTTTATCCCTCTTCTCTTTCTTTCTCATCTTTCTAGCGCCACTGTCTTCTTTTAGAGCACCTCATGCCTTCGTCTGTTCCTGTTTCTCTCCCTCTTTCTCTATCTTCTGCCGGCTCATTCCAGGTGTGCTTCTAATGCATTGAGTTGCTTCCTGTTTGTCCCTCTTCTCTTTCTTTCTCACCATTCTAGCGCCACTGTCTTCTTTTAGAGCGCCTCATGTCTTTGTTTCTTCCTCTTTCTCTATCTTCTGCCCGCTCATTCCAGGCATGCTTCTAATGCATTGAGTTGCTTCCTGTTTGTCCCTCTTCTCTTTCTTTCTTATCTTTCTAGCGTCACTGTTTTCTTTTAGAGCGCCTCATGCCTTTGTCTCTTCCTCTTTCTCTCCCTCTTTCTCTATCTGCTGCCCACTCATTACAGGCATGCTTCTAGTGCATTGATTTGTTTCCTGTTTGTCCCTCTTCCCTTTCTTTCTCATCTTTCTAGCTCCACTGTCTTTCTTTAGAGCACCTCATGCCTTTGTCTCTTCCTCTTTCTCTCCCTCATTCTCTATCTTCTGGCCGCTGATTCCAGGCATGCCTCTAGTGCATTGAGTTGCTTCCTGTTTGTCCCTCTTCTCTTTCTTTCTCATCTTTCTAGCACCAGTGTCTTCTTTTAGAGTGCCTCATGCCTTTGTCTCTTCCTCTTTCTCTCCCTCTTTCTCTTTCTTCTGCCTGCTCATTCCAGGTGGGCTTCTAGTGCATTTAGTTGCTTCCTGTTTGTCCCTCTTCTCTTCCCTTCTCATCATTCTAGCGCCACTGTGTTCTTTTAGAGCGCCTCATGCCTTCGTCTCTTCCTCTTTCTCTCCGTCTTTCTCTATCTTTTGCCCGCTCATTCCAGGTGGGCTTTTAGTGCATTTAGTTGCTTCCTGTTTGTCCCTCTTCTCTTCCCTTCTCATCATTCTAGCGCCACTGTGTTCTTTTAGAGCGCCTCATGCCTTCGTCTCTTCCTCTTTCTCTCCCTCTTTCTCTTTCTTCTGCCTGCTCATTCCAGGTGGGCTTCGAGTGCATTTAGTTGCTTCCTGTTTGTCCCTCTTCTCTTTCTTTCTCATCTTTCTAGCGCCACTGTCTTCTTTTACAGCGCCTCATACCCTTCATCTCTTCCTCTTTCTCTCCCTATTTCTCTATCTTCTGGCCGCTCATTCCAGGTGTGCTTCTAGTGCTTTGAGTTGCTTCCTGTTTGCCCCTCTTCTCTTTCTTTCTCATCTTTCTAGCACCACTGCCTTCTTTTAGAGCGCATCATGCCTTCGTCTCTTCCTCTTTCTCTCCCTCTTTCTCTATCGGCTGCCCACTCATTACAGGCATGCTTCTAGTGCATTGAGTTGCTTCCTGTTTGTTCCTCTTCTCTTTCTTTCTCATCTTTAAATTATTATTATTATTATTATTTATCTTTATAGCACCACTGTCTTCTTTTAGAGTGCCTCATGCCTTTGTCTCGTCCTCTTTCTCTCCCTCTTTCTCTATCTTCTGGCCGCTCATTCCAGGTGGGCTTTTAGTGAATTTAGTTGCTTCCTGTTTGTTCCTCTTCTCTTTCTTTCTCATCTTTCTAGTGCCATAGTCTTCTTTTAGAGCACGCCATGCCTCCGTCTCTTCCTCTTTCTCTCCCTCTTTCTCTATTTTCTTTGCACTCATTCCCGGTGTGCTTCTAGTGCATTGAGTTACTTCCTGTTTGTCCCTCTTCTCTTTCTCATCTTTATAGCACCACTGTCTTCTTTTAGAGTGCCTCATGCCTTTGTCTCGTCCTCTTTCTCTCCCTCTTTCTCTATCTTCTGGCCGCTCATTCCAGGTGGGCTTTTAGTGAATTTAGTTGCTTCCTGTTTGTTCCTCTTCTCTTTCTTTCTCATCTTTCTAGTGCCATAGTCTTCTTTTAGAGCACGCCATGCCTCCGTCTCTTCCTCTTTCTCTCCCTCTTTCTCTATTTTCTTTGCACTCATTCCCGGTGTGCTTCTAGTGCATTGAGTTACTTCCTGTTTGTCCCTCTTCTCTTTCTCATCTTTCTAGCGCCGCTGTCCTCTTTTAGAGCACCTCATGCCCTTCGTCTCTTCCTCTTTTCCTCCCTCTTTCTCTATTTTCTGCCCGCTCATTCCCGGGGTGCTTCTAGTGCATTGAGTTGCTTCCTGTTTGTCCCTCTTCTCTTTCTTTCTCATCTTACTAGCGCCACTGTCTTCTTTTAGAGCACCTCATGCCTTCGTCTGTTCCAGTTTCTCTCCCTCTTTCTCTATCTTCTGCCCGCTCATTCCAGGTGTGCTTCTAGTGCATTGAGTTGCTTCCTGTTTGTCCCTATTCTCTTTCTTTCTCATCTTTCTAGCACCACTGTCTTCTTTTAGAGCGCCTCATGCCTTTGTCTCTTCCTCTTTCTCTCCCTCTTTCTCTATCTTCTGGCCGCTCATTCCAAAATTGCTTCTAGTGCATTGAGTTGCTTCCTGTTTGTCCCTCTTCTCTTTCTTTCTCATCTTTCTAGCACCACTGTCTTCTTTTAGAAAGCCTCATGCCCTCGTCTCTTCCTCTTTCTCTCCATCTTTCTCTATCTGCTGCCCACTCATTACGGCATGTTTCTAGTGCATTGAGTTGCTTCCTGTTTGTCCCTCTTCTCTTTCTTTCTCACCATTCTAGCACCACTGTCTTCTTTTAGAGCGCCTCATGTCTTCTTTTCTTCCTCTTTCTCTATCTTCTGCCCGTTCATTCCAGGTGGGCTTTTATTGCATTGAGTTGCTTCCTGTTTGTCCCTCTTCTCTTTCTTTCTCATCTTTATAGCACCACTGTCTTCTTTTAGAGTGCCTCATGCCTTTGTCTCGTTCTCTTTCTCTCCCTCTTTCTCTATCTTCTGGCCGCTCATTCCAGGTGGGCTTTTAGTGAATTTAGTTGCTTCCTGTTTGTTCCTCTTCTCTTTCTTTCTCATCTTTCTAGTGCCATAGTCTTCTTTTAGAGCGTACCATGCCTCCGTCTCTTCCTCTTTCCCTCCCTCTTTCTCTATTTTCTGCCCGCTCATTCCCTCTGTGCTTCTAGTGCATTGAGTTGCTTTCTGTTTGTCCGTCTTCTCTTTCTTTCTCATCTTTCTAGCGCCACTGTCTTTTTTTAGAGCACCTCATGCCTTCGCCTGTTCCTCTTTCTCTCCCTCTTTCTCTATCTTCTGGCCGCTCATTCCAGGTGGGCTTTTAGTGAATTTAGTTGCTTCCTGTCTGTTCCTCTTCTCTTTCTTTCTCATCTTTCTAGTCCATAGTCTTCTTTTAGAGCGTGCCATGCCTCCGTCTCTTCCTCTTTCCCTCCCTCGTTCTCTATTTTCTGCCCGCTCATTCCCGTTGTGCTTCTAGTGCATTGAGTTGCTTCCTGTTTGTCCCTCTTCTCCTTCTTTCTCATCTTTCTAGCGCCACTGTCTTCTTTTAGAGCACCTCATGCCTTCGTCTGTTCCTGTTTCTCTCCCTCTTTCTCTATCTTCTGCCGGCTCATTCCAGGTGTGCTTCTAGTGCATTGAGTTGCTTCCTGTTTGTCCCTCTTCTCTTTCTTTCTCACCATTCTAGCGCCACTGTCTTCTTTTAGAGCGCCTCATGTCTTTTTTTCTTCCTCTTTCTCTATCTTCTGCCCGCTCATTCCAGGCATGCTTCTAATGCATTGAGTTG
This sequence comes from Ambystoma mexicanum, assembly GCF_040938575.1. NCBI lineage: Eukaryota > Metazoa > Chordata > Amphibia > Caudata > Ambystomatidae > Ambystoma > Ambystoma mexicanum. The sequence goes on from NC_090938.1 coordinate 47,174,852, forward strand.
CTTCCTGTTTGTCCCTCTTCTCTTTCTTTCTTATCTTTCTAGCGTCACTGTTTTCTTTTAGAGCGCCTCATGCCTTCGTCTCTTCCTCTTTCTCTCCCTCTTTCTCTATCTGCTGCCCACTCATTACAGGCATGCTTCTAGTGCATTGATTTGTTTCCTGTTTGTCCCTCTTCCCTTTCTTTCTCATCTTTCTAGCTCCACTGTCTTCCTTTAGAGCACCTTATGCCTTTGTCTCTTCCTCTTTCTCTCCCTCATTCTCTATCTTCTGGCCGCTGATTCCAGGCATGCCTCTAGTGCATTGAGTTGCTTCCTGTTTGTCCCTCTTCTCTTTCTTTCTCATCTTTCTAGTGCCATAGTCTTCTTTTAGAGTGCCTCATGCCTTTGTCTCTGCCTCTTTCTTTCCGTCTTTCTCTATCTTCTGCCCGCTCATTCCAGGTGGGCTTTTAGTGCATTTAGTTGCTTCCTGTTTGTCCCTCTTCTCTTCCCTTCTCATCATTCTAGCGCCAGTGTGTTCTTTTAGAGCGCCTCATGCCTTCCTCTCTTCCTCTTTCTCTCCCTCTTTCTCTTTCTTCTGCCTGCTCATTCCAGGTGGGCTTCTAGTGCATTGAGTTGCTTCCTGTCTGTCCCTCTTCTCTTTCTTTCTCATCTTTATAGCACCACTGTCTTCTTTTAGAGTGCCTCATGCCTTTGTCTCGTCCTCTTTGTCTCCCTTTTTCTCTATTTTCTGGCCGCTCATTCCAGGAGGGCTTTTAGTGAATTTAGTTGCTTCCTGTTTGTTCCTCTTCTCTTTCTTTCTCATCTTTCTAGTGCCATAGTCTTCTTTTAGAGTACGCCATGCCTCCGTCTCTTCCTCTTTCTCTCCCTCTTTCTCTATTTTCTTTGCGCTCATTCCCGGTGTGCTTCTAGTGCATTGAGTTACTTCCTGTTTGTCCCTCTTCTCTTTCTCATCTTTCTAGTGCCAGTGTCTTCTTTTAGAGTGCCTCATGCCTTTGTCTCTGCCTCTTTCTTTCCGTCTTTCTCTATCTTCTGCCCGCTCATTCCAGGTGGGCTTTTAGTGCATTTAGTTGCTTCCTGTTTGTCCCTCTTCTCTTCCCTTCTCATCATTCTAGCGCCAGTGTGTTCTTTTAGAGCGCCTCATGCCTTCGTCTCTTCCTCTTTCTCTCCCTCTTTCTCTTTCTTCTGCCTGCTCATTCCAGGTGGGCTTCTAGTGCATTGAGTTGCTTCCTGTCTGTCCCTCTTCTCTTTCTTTCTCATCTTTATAGCACCACTGTCTTCTTTTAGAGTGCCTCATGCCTTTGTCTCGTCCTCTTTCTCTCCCTTTTTCTCTATTTTCTGGCCGCTCATTCCAGGTGGGCTTTTAGTGAATTTAGTTGCTTCCTGTTTGTTCCTCTTCTCTTTCTTTCTCATCTTTCTAGTGCCATAGTCTTCTTTTAGAGTACGCCATGCCTCCGTCTCTTCCTCTTTCTCTCCCTCTTTCTCTATCTTCTGCCCGCTCATTCCAGGTGGGCTTTTAGTGAATTTAGTTGCTTCCTGTTTGTTCCTCTTCTCTTTCTTTCTCATCTTTCTAGTGCCATAGTCTTCTTTTAGAGCGTGCCAGGCCTCCGTCTCTTCCTCTTTTCCTCCCTCTTTCTCTATTTTCTGCCCGCTCATTCCCGGGGTGCTTCTAGTGCATTGAGTTGCTTCCTGTTTGTCCCTCTTCTCTTTCTTTCTCATCTTACTAGCGCCACTGTCTTCTTTTAGAGCACCTCATGCCTTCGTCTGTTCCAGTTTCTCTCCCTCTTTCTCTATCTTCTGCCCGCTCATTCCAGGTGTGCTTCTAGTGCATTGAGTTGCTTCCTGTTTGTCCCTATTCTCTTTCTTTCTCATCTTTCTAGCACCACTGTCTTCTTTTAGAGCGCCTCATGCCTTTGTCTCTTCCTCTTTCTCTCCCTCTTTCTCTATCTTCTGGCCGCTCATTCCAAAATTGCTTCTAGTGCATTGAGTTGCTTCCTGTTTGTCCCTCTTCTCTTTCTTTCTCATCTTTCTAGCACCACTGTCTTCTTTTAGAAAGCCTCATGCCCTCGTCTCTTCCTCTTTCTCTCCCTCTTTCTCTATCTGCTGCCCACTCATTACGGCATGTTTCTAGTGCATTGAGTTGCTTCCTGTTTGTCCCTCTTCTCTTTCTTTCTCACCATTCTAGCACCACTGTCTTCTTTTAGAGCGCCTCATGTCTTCTTTTCTTCCTCTTTCTCTATCTTCTGCCCGCTCATTCCAGGCATGCTTCTAGTGCATTGAGTTGCTTCCTGTTTGTCCCTCTTCTCTTTCTTTCTTATCTTTCTAGCGCCACTGTCTTCTTTTAGAGCGCCTCATGCCTTTGTCTCTTCCTCTTTCTCTCCCTCTTTCTCTATCTGCTGCCCACTCATTACAGGCATGCTTCTAGTGCATTGAGTTGCTTCCTGTTTGTCCCTCTTCCCTTTCTTTTTCATCTTTCTAGCTCCACTGTCTTCTTTTAGAGCGCCTCATGCCTTTGTCTCTTCCTCTTTCTCTCCCTCTTTCTCTATCTTCTGCCCGCTCATTCCAGGTGTGCTTCTAGTGCATTGAGTTGCATCCTGTTTGTCCCTCTTCCCTTTCTTTTTCATCTTTCTAGCTCCACTGTCTTCTTTTAGAGCGCCTCATGCCTTTGTCTCTTCCTCTTTCTCTCCCTCTTTCTCTATCTTCTGCCCGCTCATTCCAGGTGTGCTTCTAGTGCATTGAGTTGCTTCCTGTTTGTCCCTCTTATCTTTCTTTCTCATCTTTCTAGCACCACTGTCTTCTTTTAGAGTGCCTCATGCCTTTATCTCTGCCTCTTTCTCTCCCTCTTTCTCTATCTTCTGCCCGCTCATTCCAGGTGGGCTTTTAGTGCATTTAGTTGCATCCTGTTTGTCCCTCTTCTCTTCCCTTCTCATCATTCTAGCGCCACTGTGTTCTTTTAGAGCGCCTCATGCCTTTGTCTCTTCCTCTTTTTCTCCCTCTTTCTCTATTTTCTGCCCGCTCATTCCAGGCATGCTTCTAGTGCATTGAGTTGCTTCCTGTTTGGCCCTCTTCTCTTTCTTTCTCATCTTTCTAGCGCCACTGTCTTCTTTTAGAGTGCCTCATGCCTTCGTCTCTTCCTCTTTCTCTCCCTCTTTCTCTTTCTTCTGCCTGCTCATTCCAGGTGTGCTTCTAGTGCATTGAGTTGCTTCCTGTTTGTCCCTCTTCTCTTTCTCATCTTTCTAGCACCACTGTCTTCTTTTAGAGTGCCTCATGCCTTTATCTCTGCCTCTTTCTCTCCGTCTTTCTCTATTTTCTGCCCGCTCATTCCCGGTGTGCTTCTAGTGCATTTAGTTGCTTCCTTTTTGTCCCTCTTCTCTTTCTTTCTCATCTTTCTAGCGCCACTGTCTTCTTTTAGAGCGCCTCATGCCCTTCGTCTCTTCCTCTTTCTCTCCCTCTTTCTCTATCTTCTGCTTGCTCATTCCCGGTGTGCTTCTAGTGCATTGAGTTGCTTCCTGTTTGGCCCTCTTCTCTTTCTTTCTCATCTTTATAGCACCACTGTCTTCTTATAGAGTGCCTCATGCCCTTCGTCTCTTCCTCTTTCTCTCCCTCTTTCTCTATCTTCTGCCTGCTCATTCCAGGTGGGCTTTTAGTGAATTTAGTTGCTTCCTGTTTGTTCCTCTTCTCTTTCTTTCTCATCTTTCTAGTGCCATAGTCTTCTTTTAGAGCGTGCCAGGCCTCCGTCTCTTCCTCTTTCCCTCCCTCTTTCTCTATTTTCTGCCCGCTCATTCCCGGTGTGCTTCTAGTGCATTGAGTTGCTTCCTGTTTGTCCCTCTTCTCTTTCTTTCTCATCTTACTAGCGCCACTGTCTTCTTTTAGAGCACCTCATGCCTTCGTCTGTTCCAGTTTCTCTCCCTCTTTCTCTATCTTCTGCCCGCTCATTCCAGGTGTGCTTCTAGTGCATTGAGTTGCTTCCTGTTTGGCCCTCTTCTCTTTCTTTCTCATCTTTATAGCACCACTGTCTTCTTATAGAGTGCCTCATGCCCTTCGTCTCTTCCTCTTTCTCTCCCTCTTTCTCTATCTTCTGCCCGCTCATTCCCAGTGTGCTTCTAGTGCATTGAGTTGCTTCCTGTTTGTCCCTCTTCTCTTTCTTTCTCATCTTTCTAGCACCACTGTCTTCTTTTAGAGTGTCTCATGCCTTTATCTCGTCCTCTTTCTCTCCCTCTTTCTCTATCTTCTGGCCGCTCATTCCAGGTGGGCTTTTAGTGCATTTAGTTGAATCCTGTTTGTCCCTCTTCTCTTTCTTTCTCATCTTTCTAGCGCCACTGTCTTCTTTTAGAGCGCCTCATGCCTTTGTCTCTTCCTCTTTCTCTCCCTCTTTCTCTATCTTCTGCCTGCTCATTCCAGGTGTGCTTCTAGTGCATTGAGTTGCTTCCTGTTTGGCCCTCTTCTCTTTCTTTCTTATCTTTCTAGCGCCACTGTCTTCTTTTAGAGCACCTCATGCCTTCGTCTCTTCCTCTTTCTCTCCCTCTTTCTCTATCTTCTGGCCGCTCATTCCAGGTGGGCTTCTAGTGCATTTAGTTGCTTCCTTTTTGTCCCTCTTCTCTTTCTTTCTCATCTTTCTAGCGCCACTGTCTTCTTTTAGAGTGCCTCATGCCCTTCGTCTCTTCCCCTTTCTCTCCCTCTTTCTCTATCTTCTGCCCGCTCATTCCAGGCATGCTTCCAGTGCACTTTCTTACATTCTGCGGCGCTTCACCGCTCATTCTAGCCACTGCTTTTTCTTTATTTCTCCCTCACATTCTTTCAAGTTGCTTCAATCAGCGTCCTTCCTTCGCTTTTATTCTCCTCTCCTTTCTTTCCTATGTGACACTTTTTCACTCTCTCATTCATTGTCTTTTTTCTTTCTACACTTTTTTCATGTTTCCTTTTTTTTATTTCACTCAACATTTTTCTTCACCTCTCTCATCCCCGATTTTCTCTCCCTTCCCTCAACACTTATTTTTTCTTTAGCCTTATTTAGAATTAGTTCTCATTATCTGCCCCAATATGTGGCGTGTACTTCCTCCTAACTCCTCCCCTATTCACCTTGCCAAGGCCGTGCCATGTTTGGAGACCCGGGGCGGGGGGGGCGGGTCAAAGGCTAATAGTCACACCTTGCCTTGCAGGGCCCCCATCAAAGTTAAGGTGCATTCAGACAGAAGAAGGAGTGCTACTGTTGGTGTAGGGTTGATGAAGAAGAAAGGATCTGCTGAATGCAAGTTTGAGGAGGTCTGGGCTGATATTGAAATGGGCAGGCAAGCAAAGGATTCTGGCCGCAGCCTGATTCTGACCTGGGCCGTAGCCTGATTCTGTCCTGTTTCTGTCCTGGGCCGCAGCCTGAGTCTTTCCTGGGCCGCAGCCTGAGTCTGTCCTGTGCCGCAGCCTGAGTATGTCCTGGCCACAGCTTGATTCTGTCCTGGTTCTGTCCTGGTTTGCAGTCTGAGTCTGTCCTGGGCTGCAGCCTGAGTCTGCCCTGGGCCGCAGCCTGAGTCTGTCCTGGTTTGCAGCCTGATTCTGCCCTGGGCCACAGCCTGATTCTGACCTGGGCCGTAGCCTGATTCTGTCCTGTTTCTGTCCTGGGCCGCAGCCTAAGTCTGTCCTGGGCCGCAGCCTGAGTCTGTCCTGGGCCGCAGCCTGAGTCTGTCCTGTGCCGCAGCCTGAGTATGTCCTGGGCCACAGCTTGATTCTGTCCTGGTTCTGTCCTGGTTTGCAGCCTGAGTCTGCCCTGGGCCACAGCCTGAGTCTGTCCTGGTTTGCAGCCTGATTCTGCCCTGGGCCACAGCCTGATTCTGCCCTGGGCCGCTGCCTGATTCTGTCCTGGGCTACAGCCTGATAAGTATCTTAATTTGGTAAAAACATCAGTCTGGGGACTGGTTGACACCTGCCTTTGCAGTGTCACCTGCCCACTTCACTTGCCACTAGTAAGGGCCCTTTCTTTAAGGGAAACCCCGCCTATCATAGGGGTTCCCGCGTGTACCTTTCCTATTTTTCCATTAGTATTTGTTTAGTACCTCAGAGATGGATATGATATATGAGAGGTTATTTATAACGTGCTTAAATCCCAGAGGTTTCTAAGCACGGACCCGGGGATCGAACCTGTGTTGCTCCGTGTCGTCTTGCTTCCAAGGCGAGCGCGTTGCCCCTGAGCTATCCTCCCGGGAAGACCTCAAGGTATGCTTGAATGAGGCAACTATAGCATGTGTCTTCATGAAGTTCAGGTGATGGTGTGGAAAATTAAACAGTCGATAGTGTTGCAGGCATCTTATCTCATTTCATTGTGAATCTACAAAATTGGAAGGATTCCATCAATGTCTACCTCAAGGGCTAGTGGCATAGCTTCACTGTAGGGAGAACTCAACCCTATAGGAGTTGCATGAACTTGGAAGCTTCCCAGAAGCCTGAATTGTTGAATGTCTACAGAACCTTTGGAAGGTCCCAGCCTACACTGCTACATGGAGGAACACCAATGCTGGATCCTGACCTTTAAAGCTTCCAGGGCCCCCCCGTGGGGGGCCGGGGGGACATGACTTACTGCCTTACGAGTTACATCCCAAAAGAAGTGTGTACAGGACAGCTAGCACTGCCCCCCGGAGGAGGGTACAGAGAGCAGTATTCATTGCATATGGTACCCGCCCACTAAAAGATAACAAAAGAGAATGGGAGTTTCCATAGATCTGGTAAAGGGGCTCCTCTGGAGCATTATACAGGGATCACCCACTCCCAGAGGGTGGGAGGGGTAAGACCTAACCTATTCCTCCACATATGGTACCCTCTGATGAAGCATCAGTGTAGCAGTTGCATCATCCCCCATCCCCATCCACAAGAAGGGTCCTTCTCCTGCCAGTGGTCAGGGAAACAACAATGCTGGATATGACCCCCTGAGGGAGATGGCTGACATTACCTCTAGGGACGTGTTCTCCAGTAAGTTGGTGCCTAGATTTGGGCACTGCCAGAACACATGAAGAGGCACCCTCCTCTATCTCTGCATGGGAAGACACACCCAAATAAAGAAGCATACAGGAAAGGTCCAAAGATCTCCTTTCACACTATTGGTCGATCCATGTGGCGATACCTGCCTATACCATGTCATTGGTCGATCCCTGTGGCGGTACCTGCCTATACCATGCCATTGGTTGATCCCTGTGGCGGTACCTACCTGTACTATGTCATTGGTTGATCTCTGTGGCTGTACCTGCATGTACCAGGCCATTGGTCGATCCCTGTGACAATACCTGCCTGTACCATGCCATTGGTCGATTCCTGTGGCGCTACCTGCTTGTACCATGCCATTGGTCGATCCCTGCCTGTACCATGTCATTGGTTGATCTCTGTGGCTATACCTGCCTGATCCCTGCCGGTACCATGTCATTGGTTGATCTCTGTGGCTGTTCCTGCCTGTACCATGCCATTGGTCGATCCCTGTGACGCTACCTGCCTGTACCATGCCATTGGTTGATCCCTGCCTGTACCATGTCATTGGTTGATCTATGTGGCTGTACCTGCCTGTACCATGCCATTGGTCGATCCCTGTGACAATACCTGCCTGTACCATGCCATTGGTCGATCCCTGTGGTGCTACCTGCCTGTACCATGCCATTAGTCGATCCCTGCCTGTACCATGTCATTGGTTGATCTCTGTGGCTATACCTGCCTGATCCCTGCCGGTACCATGTCATTGGTTGATCTCTGTGGCTGTTCCTGCCTGTACCATGCCATTGGTCGATCCCTGTGGTGCTACCTGCCTGTACCATGCCATTGGTTGATCCCTGCATGTACCATGTCATTGTTTGATCTCTGTGGCTATATCTGCCTGTATCATGCCAGTGGTCGATCCCTGTGATGCTACCTGCCTGTACCATGCCATTGGTCGATCCTTGTGGCGCTACCTGCCTGTACCATGCCATTGGTCGATCCCTGCCTGTACCATGTCATTGGTCGATCCCTGTGGTGCTACCTCCCTGTACCATGCCATTGCTTGATCCCTGTGGTGCTACCTACCTGTCACATGCCATTGGTTGATCCCTGTGGCGGTACATACTTGTACCATGCCATTGGTCGTTCCCTGCCTGTACCATGTCATTGGTCGATCTCTGTGGCACTACCTGCCTGTAGAATGCCATTGGTTGATCCCTGTGGCGGTACATACTTGTACCATGTCATTGGTCGATCCCTGCCTGTACCATGTCATTGGTTGATCCCTGTGATGCTACCTGCCTGTCCATGTCATTGGTTGATCCTTGTGGCGCTACCTGCCTGTAACATGCCATCGGTTGATCCCTGTGGCGCTACCAGTCTGTACCATGCCATTCGCGATCCTTGCCTGTACCATGTCATTGGTCGATCCCTACGGCGCTACCTGCCTGTACCATGCCATTCGTCGATCCCTGCCTGTACCATGTAATTGGTTGATCCCTGTGATGCTACCTGCCTGTAACATGCCATTGGCTGATCCCTGTGGCGGTACATACCTGTACCATGCCATTGGTCAATCCCTTTGGCAGTGCCTACCTGCCTTTTGTCAAACCCTGTGGTACAAGAATGGTAGTTTCCTAAGGCGTCTGGTAAAGGTTTCTAAATCTATGGATAGACAACCCTCTGCAGCTGGAGCCACACAGTTAATTTGTAGCACATCTAGGTTGGGCACTCCACTGTCTAGGTGGGGATTTCATACAGCCCATAACAGTCTGCTGTGGAGGGAATTCTGGGGCGAATTCTGCATAGTCCCCACCACCAGGTGCTGCATTAACGCCCACAAGACTTCCCAAGACCCCACTGATTATCAAGCAACAGAAGGCAATTCATTTTGGGATGTATGCAATCTACATTGTTGTCCGATCAAAAAGTATTATATTATTGAATGGGTATTTTTCAATTTCTCAAGACAACATCACTGTTTTTCTGATGTCACCAGTAGAAGAGCATTCCTGTACTCTATGGTGTGGCTGAGCTAGTTACTGATTTAATTCGCAGCTCGGAAAAGATCCAATTATAGAAAAATAGGCGTTACATTGCATTTTCTCATTGAAAATAATTAATTCTACTTGCTTCCAGTTCACCCATTAAGGGGTGAAGAGAGTAGGTGGTTTAGGAAGTGATCATATAGATTTGTGGGTCCATGCCCCTTGTACAGGACGTTTGGTTCAGCCATGGCGTGCTATGCGAGTGGGTGCTGGTTGTGACACTAGATGGGAAGGTTTCATGTCAGACTACTCTCTGTGACTCCTAAACTCTGAACTTTCCTCATCAACTACGATTGTCCAGATCTTCATGTTCCAGCTTCTACGTGGCCTTGCCTACTGCCACCGGCAGAAAATCCTGCACCGGGACCTCAAACCGCAGAATCTCCTCATAAATGAGAAGGGGGAACTCAAGCTGGCAGACTTTGGTGAGTTTGGGAAACACAAATTTGTCCTCAGGGTATGGGTTTCAAAATAATAACACAGTATTAAGCACCTAATCTACCCTTTATTTCTCCCCAACAACCCCAAACTCTATCCTAGGTCTCGCTCGTGCAAAATCTGTACCCACAAAAACATACTCAAATGAAGTTGTTACCCTTTGGTACCGGCCGCCAGATGTACTGCTAGGCTCAACCGAGTACTCCACACAGATTGACATGTGGTGAGCCAAAAGGGCATTGCCCCAAGGTTACATGTAGAGACTGAATGTGCGCAGGTCTAGGCTGCTGAGAATGGAGAATTAATGGGAAGAAAGGGGTACAGGTGCCAGAGCTGTGGGGTGTTGAGGGCTGAGGTCTGAACCTTTCAAAGAGAGTGAGACAGAGATCTTTTGGATGAAGGCATGTGGGGTTTATGTTTCAGAGGTACTGAATGTGAGGTGTAAAGCTGTGAGGTACAGAGGATTTGGGATGTTATGTGTGAGGTTTAACTCTCCAGGGTACTGCGATAGAGTAGGGCGCTAAAGACGAATATGTGCAATGTAGGTATCTGGGGTGCAGAGGGTTTTAATTGTGGGGTTCTGTGATGGGTGAGGTATACAATTCTGGGGTATAGCAGAATGAGCTGTGCAGTAGCACCTTGGAGCGTATCTCATGCACAGAATGGAATTACCACAGTAAATGACCTCAGACCCAAATAACCGGACAGACTCAAAGAATATGGCAAAGTACTACTTTATTGTCAGCTTAAATAAAGAAGGGAAATCTGGTGACCATACAAAGTGCAGCTCACACACTTCTGGTTACTTTTCTTTTACACAAAGACTTTATACTTCGATGTGCATCAGCTATGATGTCATCCTATGTAGCAAACAGTAAAACCTTTTAGAGGGGAGGGATTGAGTAGGGGAATATATACCTATAGTATGTATAAGTGTTAATAACATGAGTGGCTGCCCCTTATTTAGTAGGCACGCCTCGAAATATGTATAATACTGATTATAAAAATAATAAAAGCAGATTGGTTACTGCAACATTATATAGCATGTCGCTACATAGCCACTGATTGGTTGGCATACTCACCCAACCATGGACAATCAGTTTGCTAGCAGCACATGAACAAAATGAAACCCAGGTGCAGAGAACAACATCAGAACACTGCCCGCATTGGTTAATTATCCTACCATCTCTCATCAGCTAGACCATGAGCCAAGGCTTCGCCTTTGTAGTCGACCTTGCAGGCTGTTTTCTTCTCTGGGATTTTTAAGGTCATCGGGGTACACCACTATCTTCATCTGTGGCCTAATGAATAGACCTTGTTTTCGAGTCTTGCATCGCGTGTCAGTAGACCACGAATTTGTCCATGTCAACCTATTTTTTACTGCTGTTTGATTTAATTGTGCTGGGTGCTATTACTCCTCGTGGTATCTGGAGACTTGGTTGCTCTGTCTTACTTGTGCCTTCTGCACTCAAGATTGTCCAATACTTGGCACTTGCAGATGTTTTCGCTTCTGCTTAATCTAAAAGAAATGTGCCCTTCATTCATAGCTGATCCTGGTTAGCTCCCTTTGCATTTTCAAATTATGTCTTGTTGTGTCAGCCTTCGTCTCGGTAAAACAGATATTCTTTGTTCCTCGAAGAAAGCTACTTTCTGCAGCATTTCTGATTTGCAGCCCTGGGTTGTCTCTGAGGTAGTTTTGGCACATCCAACGTCCATCTTTCCATCATGGCCGCTTTACTCATATTACAGTTTCTACTGCACTAAGCTTCTATGTAACACATCTACATTGCGTTTCTGCATATAGACATTTGTTTCATCTCACTTGTCTTCTCTGCATAGATGATTTCTTCATCTCTTTACACTTGATTACTTTCTTACTTGGATTACACCTTCATTCTTTAAATATTCTTATATTGTTTCTGTGCGTAATCGGATCTTCCTTTCATGATGTCACTTTACTCTCATCTGTTCGCACTTATAGCTCTTCTCTATCTGCTGGTTTATGCCGACTTCCTTCCACCACTTCAGCATGAGGGTACATTCGATACGGTTGTCTGAGTGCAAAATGTCTCCAATATCTTCGGCGTGGCATTGGGACGATACCTGGTGCCATGCAGTCTTCCTGCTTTGCTTCCAGTATCAAGTTCCTTTCTTTTTACAATAAATATAGCAGGATAATTGCAATAATAACTGAGAATGGTAGGACCGTTTTTAGGATTCCCCAAAAATGGAACCGCATCCACATCTTGTCTTACTAGAGCTGGGTAAGACTGGAGAATATAGGTGAAAAGAGCATGCAAAAATGCATACAATGTTACAGTTATTGGCAAAATGAAGTGATATATGTATATAAATGTTTGCTTTGTTTCTGGCACATTGTTCCTTTTTCTTAACTATAATTTATTCTGAAATTGGTGTAATGTTTCAGGCAGTGTAAAATATGCTGTACAATCGTTTTCTCTTATTCTTGATGTATTATCTGTCTTTAGTTCAGGTGAAAAAAAGGTTTCTGGAACTGCAGCCAGTCCATTGACTGCCTACTAAGCTTTAGGAAATGTCCATTTGTTCCAAAATAATTTTCTTAGTCCGTCAATTCTTTGTCTTTGCCTTTGGTAGCCGATCTGGTCGGCATGCACAGAACTTCTTCTCTTGCTTCACAGTCAGCGGTTGTGGGAGGGGTCGGAGTCTCTCCTTTCTAGAGCTTCATACCATTCAGGTGCAGCCAGGCTCTTCCTATTAATTTTACAGTGTGGGTGTAACCTCCTCTAGTAGGTACGGTCATTCAGAGTGGAGTTTGTTCCAAGTGCACACAAAACTTTGTGCTAGCACCTGGTCCACTAGGTTCAAACTAGGCTATTTTAATAGTTTACTCAGAACACCAGTTGGGCTGTCTTCCTCCTTCCTCTTTGACCCTTCGCACCGTTGCTTGATCTGTTGAGAAATGAAAGAGACACTAGCGGTCATATTTGTCAAATAATCATGCATCTCATTACCTAAAGCCTTCGCTACACTGTGGGCATCAGTTTGTATTCTAGTGGGAGGAGCATGGGGTATTCTCATCCGGCGTCCAGTCACCAACTATTGGGGAGTCAGGTGGTGTTCTGAACCAGGCTGATTTCTCAGTGCGAACAAAGCAAGTGGCAGACAATGCAGCCACCCCGCCTTCAGAGTCATCTTCAATTTCGCTCTCCTTTCCTTGAGAAGTCAGTTTAATCTCCCACAGACACCATTGGCCAGTGGGTGATAAGCAGATGAAAACTTCTGTTTTACGCCTTACAGAAGCATTATCTGGTCTAATAACTCATTTACAAAATGCGGGCCATTGTCCTACTGCAGGACTTCGTAAACACCCCATCTAGGGAACACTTCACACATGAGGAACTTGGCAGTGCATGTAGCATCAGGGGGTGTGCTTGGACCTGGCTCAATCCATCAGGAAAAGGGACAAACTACCACTAGCATGTACTTACATCTGTTGCATACTTGCAACATATCCACATAATCCATATCTAGATGCTGAAAAGGACCATTAGTCCTTGGGATTGCTCCTCTCACTGTCCTTACAGTATGTCCTGCTGTGAACCTCTGGCATACAATGCAGTTCACACTAAACTGTGCCACATGTTCTAATACATATGGTGAGAGCCAGTCCTCTGCGATTGTTGCAGCAAGACTCTCTTGTTGTGTGTACTGGGTAGTGACGCTGCTCCAGTGCAAGCTTCAATAAGGTTGAAATGGCTTTCCAGTGCTATCTTGTCTCCATAGAGCCTCAGTGGGGATAAATAACACCCCCATTTTTTCCAAAGATCATGCTCTTCCTGTGGTGCTCTTCCTTGCAGCTCAATTAACTGTACAATGGATAACATATTAAACCCTTCTGTCATTACCATGCACTGTTCTGACAATTGTTTAGCACTCTCTACATCAAAGTGAAAAATGTTTGGGAAATATGCTGTCTCTTTGGCTTCTATGTCTGCGACTTCGTTACCACGAGAAATCAAATCTGCCCTTTTAGTGTGGGCTGTGCACTACATAACTGCGATAGCCAATGGAAGCTTCAACACTTTAATAAGCTTATCCAATAGCGGTGTATGTTGTACTGGTGAGCCATTTGCATGGTGGAAATCAATCCTTTTCCAGCGTGGCAATCCTGCATGTACAGTTGACATCACATAGGCGGAGTCAGAGTACACTGTCACTTCCCCATCTTCAAATCTCTGAAGCACGGCAATAAGCACCACTAATTCTGTAGCTTGTGCTGAACAATGCAAAGGCAAACTCGCACTCATCAATACCTCAAATTCACCATTCATTTTTAATTTCACTACTGCCGTCCGAGTATGCTTTTCACTTGTTATTTGATACATTTTTTAAATACCATCAATAAAGAGTCTTCTTTCTCTATTAATTCTCCTAGAAATTTTGCTGGATTCATTGTTCTACATATTACAATTTTGATCGCTGGATTTTAAATAATCACCTCATGCCCTGATGCTCTTTATGTAGTCAATGTACTTCTGAAACAGCAAATAGGGTGTGCTTGACAAATAACGTCATTGAGCACCCAATTATAATACTTGCAGCCTTTTCAATTGCAAAAGTGGCAGCAGCTCAAGCTTGTTCGCAAGCATAATGCTCTTTCATTACTGGCTTTAAAATCCCACTATAGTAAGCTAATGGTTTATATCCATGTCCTAAAGTAGTTTTCTGTGAGAACTGCTGTCATTACTTCTCCATTTGAGTGTGAAAACAAATAAAACTCTTCATTGTAAACTGGAATTCCTAACACAGGGACTGTGCAAATTACTCTTTTTAATTCTTGAAATTCCTCAGTCATTTCCTCTGTGATTTTATTTAATTCTTGCCCACCTGTGCTTCCTTGAGTCCTTTGAAAAGTATCTGAATGTATGGGCTATAATAAAAAACCCAGGGCCTACAATAATTACATAGGCCTAATAATTGTTGCATCTCCCTTGCTGCCTCTGGTTTAGGAGTGTTTTGAATCGCATCTGCACTCTCTTGTTTCACTTTTCTTCCATCCAGAGAGATCAGCTGTCTTATATACAGGACATCATCCTGACAATATTGTAGCTTTTCTTTGTCTTCCTTGTATCCTTTCTCTGCTAGTATGTTCATGAGTCGAAATGAGTCTCCCCTGCATCTTTCTTCTGTCTCGCTAGACAATAATATATCATCTACGTACTGAATGATTGCACTCTTAAGCTGTATATTACCCAGCTCCATGTGAAGGACCCTATTAAAAATTGAGGGGGACTCACAGAACCACTGAGGCAAACGAGTATGTTTTTAGATGCATATTTCTATACGCAAATGTGGTCAAAGCCTGTGAGTCTTAATGAAAAGGAATTGAGAAGAACGTGTTTTTTTAATCTATGACTGTAAAATATTTAGCTGTAGCTGGGATATTACATAACATAGTAGCTTGATTGGAAACCAGAGGAAACTCTGCTTCAAGAATATTATTGAGAGGGTGGAGATCCTGAATAAATCTCCATGATCCCCCTCTCAATTTCTTCATGGGGTACACATTCATGTTGCATGGGGAATCTGATGGTACCAATAGTCCTTGCTGCATTAAAGTGGAAATGGTTTCATATATACCCTCATTCGCTTCTCTGGTCATGGGTTACTGCGTTGCTAGTGGCAGGATAGCTCCAGGCTTGAGCTTGGTTTTGACTGCTTCTACTCCATTTAGTAGACTTACATCATTAGGACTACTAGTCCACAAGATGCTTGGCACCTTCTCTAAATCTTCCTGAAAAAATGGTGGTTTCTTTCTCACCAATACCATGCAATGTGGTACTTCTCTGTTCTCTGTTTTAATCCCGTAAGTAAGACTTATAAAGAATACTAATTCATCGTCCGAGAAATCATCTCTAAACAACTCCTCATCTGTCAAATATGTCAATCTGTATCCTTCACCAAGGGCTATCACTGCTCTCATCCTCTTCCCTCATTACCTGTCCCATGGACAACCACCCTTTCTTCTCTGAGGGCGGTTGTTTCTAATTCTATGGGAATTATCTGTCTGTCTTCATCATCCATAGGTATTTCTGGTCTACACAAAAAATTCATCAGGTATTCTCAATATTTTACCTACTAATCTGGGTGGTGTTGTTAACAAAACAGTCACTCCAATACAAGAATGCCTCTGGCTCTAGAGGGACGCTTCATAATACCTTCTGACCTGAAAATGCCAATATTAACTCTCCTACATTCAGAAAATGTATTCCTCAAGTGCAACACACAATCCATCTGTCTGTAAAAGATAGTGTCATGTTTAGTTTTGTCATCAAATCATGTCTGGTCACCCTAAAGTTCCTAGGGTCATCCAGACTTGGACCCCTTGCTCACTGTCCTCAGAGAGGCACAGCTCCACCTCACTGATGAGGACCAAGAAGGCTGAAAAACATGTCTGGGGTTGCTGTTGGTACTCTTGTTCAGAGGATAATTGCCATAGCATTTCAGTGCTGGACCACCCATGTGGGCTGGACAAAGACTGATATGCAAATGTATTTCCCTTTTGTCAAGGGTACAGTGAGCTAAAGTGTGGCTGCGGACTCTCGAGTGAGCACCTTCCCAAAGAACACATCATTTAGCCGGGTTCTTTCTCGCAGAGGGGTGCCTATGACTATTTTTGACATTCTAATATGTTAACTGGTGTCTGTCAAGAAAACAATAGTGGCATAGACACATCATGTTCTCCTATAGAAATTGGTAAATCAACAGTAAAAGGAACTAAATTCGTCACCCCAGAGAATCTCTGAGCATTCATGGCAATGCCAGACATTGGGAAGTTTCCCTCTCGAACACAGGAACAAGTCGCTCCAGTATCTACAAGAAACAAAAATGTCTTGCCTCCTATCGTTACCCTGTCCCTTGGCTCCTCTTGGGGTCTGGTATCACTGACAGTACTGAACACATCAGGCCGCTCTGTGGGCTATCCTATTGTGGATATGAATTCATCCCAGTACCCATGAAAGGACTTCCTCCTACCACAGTCACACACCCTATCCTAGGTGTGGATATTTGTGGCACCCCTGCATTCATGTTCCATTGTGGTGCCGCTGCTTGCTTTGTTGGTACTTGCTATGCCTGTATGGGCACTTGTTGTAGATACCCTTGTGGCATCTGCACTTGTGCTGGGCTTTGCTGTGCCTGCTGTATTTGGGGTGCATGTGTCTGATTCTGTGTGTGATCTTGGGCATAATACTCCTGTGGTTCTGTATTATACTGCAGAGAATATCCCATCCCTCCTCTAGCATGCCCCCTGTACCCCTGCACATTTGGGCTACATGTCCCATTCTCCCACAATTCCAACATTTCTGCGGCTGTCCTCAATTAAAACCTCCTCCTCCTTGGGAGTTCTGAAATCCCCCTTGTCCACCTCTAGGCACCGCTGCCTTGTGTTCAAAAATTATATCCACCTTGATCTGCAGGATACCCTATGTTACTTGACTGCACTAGCTGTATTCCTTGTTTTACCACACCTTCACCATTTGTCAATACCACTCCTTCTGTAGCAAACCTCAACAATTTCTTCGGAACTATCTTCGCTTCCTCTTGCTTTATGCCCTTAGCTTTTTTCTTATTCTTCTCTTGCAACAATCAACAATGATGGACAATAGTCAACTGTATTTCTGGTCAAGGCTTTGCACCTATACCTACCTGTTTCTTCATCTGCCTTTGCACTGACTCGGGCAGTCCCTGACATCAAATGTGATAAATAATACTACCGTTTTATCCCATGGTTCGCTCATCTCGAGCCTCCAGCACTCTTGAATCTCTTGAATAAAGGCAACAGGGTCTTCATCCTCCCCCATTTTCCTTGTCATAATCGCACCCATGTCTGATGTATTGGGTACTGTACTCTAAGCGCTCTCCATACGTTTGCTCTGCAATTATTAAATGGTGCTACATCATGGGTCATGTTTTGTGCTGTTACACTCGCATACCCTGCTCACCTCCAAATATCGTCAGCTCTTTTTTCCTAGGATGGCTGCTAGCAGGCTCTTTATGTCACCCACTGCTAGCATCATTCCCATTGTCATCCTTTCTAACTCATAGATCCATTTTCCTGCACCTGCAGTCAAACTAGGCAGTTTACATTTCAAGTTATCTTTCCCATCTGTGGCCACAGTATATATTTATGTCATCCTCCCCCTTTCTCTAATAATGGGAATGGCACAAACCCTTTCCCATAATTGTACCCACCTACACTTCTTGTTTTCCAGGTGGGGCTAGTTTCACTTTCATCCTGGCAGTAACCACAATCTGCTCACATATTGCAGGGATATATCCCCTGCACTGCTCAAGCATTCTGGTGGTCATTCAGAATATGGTGTTGGTTCCAGTGGTTTCTCTTTAGGGTCTTCTAAGTCTGACAATTTTACCCTTTTTTCGATACTTTGATCTATTGGAAAACCACATGTCCCCTCTCTGTATACCTTCTCGTTTTACTCTCTTTCTTTGTCTGACATCATTGTACCCCAGCTTGTATGGCTATCATCCTTGTCCTCGCCATTAAGATCTAACCCACTTACCGACAGTGCTCTATGTCTGTCTGCCATTATGTCACCCAATCTGCTTTTATTCCGTCTGATAAAGATCCCTCATTGTGCCCTTTAGTTTCATAGCCATCCTTTTCTCTCATTTGTTTGCCAATATAGATCTGCAATCCTTTTCCCTATGCCTTCTGCCACTTGCTCATTGGCCCACTTCTGTATTCTCTGTATTCCCTGCAGCTCTCTACAAGGCTGTCGTAATCCTCTCTCTCCATCCCATCGGTCTCGTGCTTCAACTGGCACTATGCATCTGTTAACAAGATAATCTATTTCATCATCTTTTTTGTTCCCTACTTCTCATTTATTCTTCTCTTCTCCCTATCTCCCTATTCCGTCTTCATCTCGTCTTCTTTGTAACCTTTGTACTTTCATTCTCTGGGCTTCTAGTTCATCGCTTTTCCTGTCCTTTATTCTATCTTTCTCTTTCTTTTGTTCCTCATACCTTCTTTGTTCTTCCTTTTGTTTCCTCTCTTTCTCCTTCTGATCTTTGTATGCTCTATCCTGTTCCTTTTCTTTCTCTTCCCATTCTTCTTTCTTACCTTTTTTGAACACCATTAATACCTTTTCCGTTTAACAAGTAATATCAGTCCTCCCATCTATTTGTTTTGTACTATGATCCCTTGTTTGGTTCTGTCTTTGTCCTCTTTTTGTCTCTTGACTTCCTCCTCTATTTCGATCTGTCTACTTCTTCATTGATCACGCTCTTTATATTCATTGTGTGTCAATATATTTTTTTTGCTCCTTAATCTCACTTTCTTCCATGCTGTCTTCACTATTATAAGAGGGAGGTGCGTATGTTGGATTAACATACCCCGCTGCTGAATTTAATTCGTTTACAGGATAAATTCCCTGTTTATCGTGCGTTGTTTCATCTTTTTTGGGAGGAGTGAGAGGAGCTGGGGGCATTATGTCCTCCTCTTTATGCTGATTGAGCATCCACTCCTGCTCAGGTGGGTCTTCTTTCTCATTTTGGTACATATTCCACAACTCTAAACTAGCTAATCTTTTGTGTGACTTCTTCCCTGTGCATGTAGCCGACAGATACGTTGTCATATGTCGCAATACTGTTTTTGTCAACAAGTCTTCTTGAGGATATGGCATGAGTGTTTTATTAGTCATGCCCTTCACCTATTCCATGTGATACTGTCCAATTTTAGGTGTGTATCGTGGTAATGACCTGCATGGATGTAAAAGGGGAGTGTCCCCCATGATGACAAGTCGATCTCAACTGCCAATACTTACCGGGTTCTTAAATCACCTTCAATACAAATATCAATTTGGGCAAGCACTATCGATCCCTGCCCTTTAGCAATAAAGATCAATATTTTAATCAATGTTTAAAGTCTCTATGGTATTGGTTCTCTTTATTTCTTCGTTTATAGTTCTATCGACTCTTGCTGGCGTGTTGTTCTATTATTGCACTGCAAGAACCTCTATTTAACTTTGATTCTTTTTTCTAAGCTTTTATCCTTCTCTGATTGGCGTCAATCACTTCATTTTAATGCTTGATATTCAACTGATTTTATTATTATCGTTTTATACTTCTTAGTTTATACACATTAATTGTTCTACACTCACGTATTTATAACCACAAATCAACGTGCACTTTTCTTTTTCTGTGATCACCTTCCTTTACTATCCCTTAGTGAATATATCTCGCCTCACTATTTATCCCATTTTGGAGTGTAATACGCATTCTTCTTAATTGACACTTGGCTCAAGGATCTCTATCATATACTCTACTTATAGTTTAATGCATATTCTTTGGTTCCCTTGGAACCCATAATCAAGGTATCTATCTCTTTAAACACAAATCCTGTTACTGTATATTTTCACTTGGACTATAGCCCCTCCCCTTTATTTGCCACTTTCCATGCTCTACTTACATCCGCGGCTCAGCTTGAGTCCTTCAGCATCGACTCTCTACCAATCAAGCAGTTTGCATTCAGTCCGCTGAGCACCTGCGGGGACCGCACAGGTATTTCGTCAAAGGCGCATCTGTGGACCACTTCTTTCCACATGTGTATTGCGCACAGCTCTCCACAGGAAGCTCTGTGATCTTCTGGCTAATGGTGAAAGACGTCGATTGTCCAAGAGTCTAGATCCAAACCTAGGTAGCTGGATCTTGAACCATCTGCACCGCTACCAAAATGTGCAGTAGCGCCTTGGAGCGTATCTCATGCACAGAATAGAATTACCATAATAAATGACCTCAGACTCAAATAACCAGACACACTCAATGAATATGGCAAATTACTACTTTATTGTCAGCTCAAATAAATAAGGGAAATCTGGTGACCACACAAAATGCAGCTCACACACACTCGTTTACTTTTCTCTTGCACAAAAACGTTATACTTCGATGTGCGTCGGCTATGATTTCATTCTACGTGGCAAACAGTAAAAGCTTTTGAGGGGAGGGATTGATCAGGGGAATAGATATACCTATAGTATGTATAAGTGTTAATAACATGAGTGGCTGCCCCTTATCTAGTAGGCACGCCTTGAAATACGTATACTACGGATTACAAAAATAATAAAAGCAGATTTGCTACTGCAACATTGTATAGCATGTTGCTACATAGCCACTGATTGGTTGGCATACTCTCCCAACCTTGGGCATTCGGCTCACTAGCAACATGTGAACAGAATGAAACCCAGGTGGAGAGAACAACGTCAGACCACTGCCCGCATTGTTCAATCAGCCTACCATATCTCATCAGTAAGACCATGACCCAGGCTTTGCCTTTGTAGTGGACCTTGCTGGCTGTTTTCTTCTCTGGGATTTTTAAGGTCATCGGGGTACACCACTATATTCATCTGAGGCTTACTGAATAGAGTTTGTTTTCGAGCCTTGCATCGCGTGTCAGTAGACCACGAGTTTGTCAATTTCAACCTATTATTTTACTGCTATTTGATTTAATTGTGCTGGGTGCTATTACTCCTCGTGGCCTCTGGAGAATTGGTGAATTGGTTGCTCTGTCTTACTTGTGCCTTCTGCACTCAAGATTGTCCAGTACTTGGCACCTGCAGATGTTTACACTTCTGCTTAATTTAAGAGAAATGTGCACTTCGTTCATAGCTTATCCTGGTCAACTCCCTTTGTACTTTCCAATGATGTCTTGCTGTGTCATACTTAGTCTCGGGGAAACAGATATTCTTTGTTCCTTGCATCAAGCTATTTTCTGCAGCGTTTCTGATTTGTGGCCCTGGTTTGTTTCTGAGGTAGTTTCGGCACGATCCGGCGTCCATCTTTCCATCATGGCCGCTTTACTCATTATAGTTTCTACTGCACTAAGCTTCTATGTAACACATCTACCTTGCGTTTCTGCATATAGAAAATCATTGAGCTTCATCTCACGCGTCTTTGTGGCATAGATGGTTTCTTCCTCTCTTTATACTTGATTACTTTCTTACTGGATTACACCTTCATTCTTTAAACATTCTTATATATCATTTCTGTGCGTAATCGTGCCTTCCCTTCATGACGTCACTTTACTCTCATCTGTTCGCACTTACAGCTCTTCTATGTCTGCTGGTTTATGCCGACATCCTTCCACCACTTCAGCATGAGGGTACATTCGATACGGTTGTCTGAGTGCATAACATCTCTCATATCTTCGGGGCAGTATTGGGACGATAACATGTGCCATGCGCAGAGTCTTCGTGCTTTGCTTCCTGTGTGACGGAGGTGAGGTGACGGGCACTAGAGATGACGTCATCTGCTCCTCTACAGAGCTGTACAGCAATATGGTGTAGAGGCATGAAGGTGGCAGAAAGATGAGGTGCAAAATGAGGAATATTGTGGTGTCCAGGGTGCAGAATGGAGACAGAGGAGATATTGTGTTCTAAGGTAGAGATATGGGGGGTGGTAGCTCTCTAAGGTATAGGGTCTTATGACTCTGAGATCCAGAGTGTGAGGCCTAGGCCTGCAACATAAACAGATGTAGGGCTCTGTGCAAAAGAAGGCAAACTGTAAATCTGTGATGTACAGGGGAGTGGGAGTAGAGGCATATGGCTGAGGGGTATGCCAGTGACTGGATAATGACTTGTAAGAGTGTGGAAGTAGCAGAGGTGCAGAGCGTGGGAGGGTGAGATGTGCATGTAACAGGTCCTCAGTGCTCGCACGCTGTCTAACACCAGCTCCCTCTCTTATTGTAGGGGAGTCGGCTGCATCCAGTATGAAATGGCAACGGGCCGGCCCATGTTTCCCGGCTCCACAGTGAAGGAGGAGCTTCATCTTATCTTCAGGCTGCTTGGTGAGTGACCCCTTAAGGCCTATATGAGAGAGGCTCTGCTTCACTTCTCGATCCAGGGTTTTGGGATTTCTGACTGTGCTGCCTCATCTTTTCCAGCAGAGGGTGCTGTAGGATTGCTCTCGTCTGCTCTGTACTGCACATGCCCTGCTCTTTTCACCATGCAGTGTTACAGGAGTGATGGCCGGTGGCTGCACTGAGCTGCTGCATCCATGCAAGGAGTTAATCTGCAGTACAGTTGCCCAGAGGTGGCACACTTCTTTCATCTTTGCCAGTGAACTGCCAGGCTGCTTGTTGGGCAGATGCTGCCCTGTTCTTTGCTGCCTAGATGTCAGTGGAGTTTTCCTTGGTTCTTTAAGTGGATGGGCTGACTTGTACACAGGCTTTTGGTGATGACAGGTGCTGATAACTGAAGGTACCAGAGGGTAACTGGTGCAGGGAGAGGTTTTAGTGAGTTAACTGGCCCTCTTATTTATTCTCAGTGCTTTAGAGCAAAGTGAAAGAGTGCAGGTGCGTTATCAATATAATGAATGAACCTGACATTGTCATCAAATTTTCATGAGCCACAATGATCCTCTTTTTAGGGGCTGAGTGGGTGAGGATAATCAAACACAAAATCAAAAAGAGTCCCACAAATCAGCTTCCTTCCCTTACCGCCACGAGTGAGCTACCCTAGATGTATACACATTTAGTTCTTTGCATTTTTACCCCAAAACAAGGGCTCTTAACCATGTAGATGTTGAAAAAATATACATATTTTAATATTTATCACAACATATTAAATACACAATGTTAAAACAGTCCATGGATTTAGCCACATCTTATTGTGTGTGCATTTAAGGCATAGTAAGGCATAATTAAGATGTCTTATTTGTTTGGTTTGCACGCCTACAGGGGAAATGCACACACAATAAGATCTGGCTAAATCTATGTACTGTTTTACCATTATGTATTTAATATGTTGTGATAAATATTAAAATATGTATGTTTTTTCATCATCTACATGGTTAAGAGCCCTTGTTTTGGGGTAAAAAATGCAAAGAACTAACTGTGTATACATCTAGGGTAGCTCACTCGTAGCGGTAAGGGAAGGAAGCTAATTTGTGGGGCTCTTTGATTTTGTGAACCTAACATTGAGCATTAGGCAGCATAGAGCTATGCTATGATGGCAACTTCTTAAGCCGATGTGTAATTTAGGGTAAGATGTCCCCACAGGTCATCCATCTGAAGAGAAGATGCATGGCCTGGCGAGCACATCACTTTCCCACATAGGTGATGCCTAGCAAATAGAATCTAATGAAATGAGTGGCTATGGTGGCTAGTAGGGGAGACATTTGGCAACCAAGAAGGGTGCTTAGACCAATAATATGCTGACTGTCGACCGTGCTGTGATTTGGAATGTATTGTATATCTAATGGAAACCAGCAAAAAAAGAGTGGGGAGGAGGGGGGCTTGGGCCCTGAGTGCGAGGTACAATAGTGGCCTGGCTGCCCTATACTGGTGCCAGTACAGCAATGTAGTAGACGTTTTGAAGAACCAGGAAACAGAAGCGGTGTCCTAAACACATCCGGTTGAAAGATAGGGAAACACGATACAAACTCTGTTAGGAAATATCAGGAAGGAAATATTTAACACATGTTTGTTGAGGTGTGGCCCAGAGGATAGGGGGCGTGCTAACGGGCAGCCAGCCTTTCACACTAGCATCTTGGTTGGGACTCGTCCTTACCATGATGGGCCACTATTGGAACATAGTGACTCTCATCCTGTGAGCATATACTTTAAGGATCTTGTGACGCATCCACAGAATACTTATGATCAGGAAGGCTTAAGGCCCTGCGTGCGTGGTGGCATTTTGGCCGCAATCTCGTAGGAAAATCTGTACATTGATGGCATCATTTTAGAATCTGGAGCTGGGATTGCTGATGATGGCTGGCAAGGGATCATAAAGAGATGGCACTATAAATGATGCCCAGAGAAACTGCCAGTGTGTATGATTAATTCCAAATATTATCCAGGCATCCCTCTTCAGTGTTTCAATGCTGCCCTAATTGACACAGTATCCCCAGACGTGGGTCCTGAGCTTGCTGTGCCTAGAGAGCCAAGCTACACCTCACTGAGGACTCCCAACGAGGCACGTCTGGTGTTGCTAGTGGTCTGCTGCAGAAGGGATGTCACTAAGATCCGGGCTGGAATGCCCCCTTTTAGAATGGGACTGAGTATGATGCTCAGACTCCACCAATCAAATCCAAGGACAAGGAGCAGAACTGCTGCAAGAGGAAACCTCCATCTATATCCACCAAGCAAATCCAAGGACAAGGAGACAAGGAGGAGAACTGCTGCAAGAGCAAACTTCCATCTATATCCACCAAGCAAATCCAAGGGCAAGGAGCAGAACTGCTGCAAGAGGAAACCCCCATCTATATCCACCAAGCAAATCCAAGGACAAGGAGCATAACTGCTGCAAGAGGAAACCTCCATCTATATCCATCAATCAAATCCAAGGACAAGGAGCAGAACTGCTGCAAGAGGAAACGTCCATCTATATCCACCAAGCAAATCCAAGGACAAGGAGCAGAACTGCTGCAAGAGGACCCCCCCCCATCTATGTCCACCAAGCAAATCGAAGGACAAGGAGCAGAACTGCTGCAAGAGGAAGCCTCCATCTATATCCACTAAGCAAATCCAAGGACAAGGAGCAGAACTGCTGCAAGAGGAAACCTCCATCTATGTCCACCAAACAAATCCAAGCACAAGGAGCAGAACTGCTGCAAGTGGAAACCTCCATCTATATCCACCAAGCAAATCCAAGGACAGGGAGCAGAACTGCTGCAAGTGGAAACCTCCATCTATCAAATCCAAGGACAAGGAGCAGAACTGCTACAAGAGGAAACCTCTGTCTATACCCACCAAGCAAATCCAAGGACAAGGAGCAGAACTGCAGCAAGAGGAAACCTCCGTCTATACCCACCAAGCAAATCCAAGGACAGGGAGCAGAACTGCTGCAAGTGGAAACCTCCGTCTATCAAATCCAAGGACAGGGAGCAGAATGCTGCAAGTGGAAACCTCCATCTATGTCCACCAAGTAAATCCAAGGACAAGGAGCAGAACTGCTGCAAGAGGAAACCTCCGTCTATACCCACCAAGCAAATCCAAGGACAAGGAGCAGAACTGCTGCAAGAGGAAACCTCCATCTATGTCCACCAAGCAAATACAAGGACAGGGAGCAGAACTGCTGCCAGAGGAAACCTCCATCTATATCCACCAATCAAATCCAAGGACAAGGAGCAGAACTGCTGCAAGAGGAAACTTCCGTCTATATCCACCAAGCAAATCCAAGGACAGGGAAAAGAACTGCTGGAAGAGGAAACCTCCGTCTCTATCCACCAATCAAATCCAAGGACAAGGAGCAGAACTGCTGCAAGAGGAAACCTCCGTCTATATCCACCAAGCAAATCCAAGGACAAGGAGCAGAACTGCTGCAAGAGGAAACCTCCGTCTATATCCACCAAGCAAATCCAAAGACAGGGAGCAGAACTGCTGCAAGAGGAAACCTCCGTCTATATCCACCAAGCAAATCCAAGGACAAGGAGCAGAACTGCTTCAAGAGGAAACCTCCGTCTATACCCACCAACCAAATCCAAGGACAAGGAGCAGAACTGCTGCCAGAGGAAACCTCCATCTATGTCCACCAAGCAAATCCAAGGACAGGGAGCAGAACTGCTGCCAGAGGAAACCTCCATCTATATCCACCAAGCAAATCCAAGGACAAGGAGCAGAACTGCTGCAAGAGGAAACCTCCGTCTATATCCACCAAGCAAATCCAAGGACAGGGAAAAGAACTGCTGCAAGAGGAAACCTCCGTCTATATCCACCAATCAAATCCAAGGACAAGGAGCAGAACTGCTGCAAGAGGAAACCTCCATCTATATCCACCAAGCAGATCCAAGGACAAGGAGCAGAACTGCTGCAAGAGGAAACCTCCATCTATATCCACCAAGCAGATCCAAGGACAGGGAGCAGAACTGCTGCAAGAGGAAACCTCCATCTATATCCACCAAGCAAATCCAAGGACAAAGAGCAGAACTGCTGCAAGAGGAAACCTCCATCTACATCCACCAAGCAAATCCAAAGGCAAGGAGCAGAACTGCTGCAAGAGGAAACCTCCATCTATGTCCACCAAGCAAATCCAAGGACAAGGAGCAGAACTGCTACAAGAGGAAACCTCTGTCTATACCCACCAAGCAAATCCAAGGACAAGGAGCAGAACTGCTGCAAGAGGAAACCTCCGTCTATACCCACCAAGCAAATCCAAGGACAGGGAGCAGAACTGCTGCAAGTGGAAACCTCCGTCTATCAAATCCAAGGACAGGGAGCAGAATGCTGCAAGTGGAAACCTCCATCTATGTCCACCAAGTAAATCCAAGGACAAGGAGCAGAACTGCTGCAAGAGGAAACCTCCGTCTATACCCACCAAGCAAATCCAAGGACAAGGAGCAGAACTGCTGCAAGAGGAAACCTCCATCTATGTCCACCAAGCAAATACAAGGACAGGGAGCAGAACTGCTGCCAGAGGAAACCTCCATCTATATCCACCAATCAAATCCAAGGACAAGGAGCAGAACTGCTGCAAGAGGAAACTTCCGTCTATATCCACCAAGCAAATCCAAGGACAGGGAAAAGAACTGCTGGAAGAGGAAACCTCCGTCTCTATCCACCAATCAAATCCAAGGACAAGGAGCAGAACTGCTGCAAGAGGAAACCTCCGTCTATATCCACCAAGCAAATCCAAGGACAAGGAGCAGAACTGCTGCAAGAGGAAACCTCCGTCTATATCCACCAAGCAAATCCAAAGACAGGGAGCAGAACTGCTGCAAGAGGAAACCTCCGTCTATATCCACCAAGCAAATCCAAGGACAAGGAGCAGAACTGCTTCAAGAGGAAACCTCCGTCTATACCCACCAACCAAATCCAAGGACAAGGAGCAGAACTGCTGCCAGAGGAAACCTCCATCTATGTCCACCAAGCAAATCCAAGGACAGGGAGCAGAACTGCTGCCAGAGGAAACCTCCATCTATATCCACCAAGCAAATCCAAGGACAAGGAGCAGAACTGCTGCAAGAGGAAACCTCCGTCTATATCCACCAAGCAAATCCAAGGACAGGGAAAAGAACTGCTGCAAGAGGAAACCTCCGTCTATATCCACCAATCAAATCCAAGGACAAGGAGCAGAACTGCTGCAAGAGGAAACCTCCATCTATATCCACCAAGCAGATCCAAGGACAAGGAGCAGAACTGCTGCAAGAGGAAACCTCCATCTATATCCACCAAGCAGATCCAAGGACAGGGAGCAGAACTGCTGCAAGAGGAAACCTCCATCTATATCCACCAAGCAAATCCAAGGACAAAGAGCAGAACTGCTGCAAGAGGAAACCTCCATCTACATCCACCAAGCAAATCCAAAGGCAAGGAGCAGAACTGCTGCAAGAGGAAACCTCCATCTACGTCCACCAAGCAAATCCAAGGACAAGGAGCAGAACTGCTGCAAGAGGAAACCTCCATCTATGTCCACCAATCAAATCCAAGGGCAAGGAGCAGAACTGCTGCAAGAGGAAACCTCCATCTACGTCCACCAAGCAAATCCAAGGACAAGGAGCAGAACTGCTGCAAGAGGAAACCTCCATCTACGTCCACCAAGCAAATCCAATGACAAGGGAGCAGAACTGCTGCAAGAGGAAACATCCATCTACGTCCACCAAGCAAATCCAAGGACAAGGAGCAGAACTGCTGCAAGAGGAAACCTCCATCTATATCCAACAAGCAAATCCAAGGACAGGGAGCAGAACTGCTGCAAGAGAAAACGTCCATCTACATCCACAAAGCAAATCCAAGGACAAGGAGCAGAACTGCTGCAAGAGGAAACCTCCATCTATATCCACCAAGCAAATCCAAGGACAAGGAGCAGAAATGCTGCAAGAGGAAACCTCCATCTATATCCACCAAGCAAATCCAAGGACAAGGAGACAAATGGCAGAACTGCTGCAAGAGCAAACTTCCATCTATATCCACCAAGCAAATCCAAGGACAAGGAGCAGAACTGCTGCAAGAGGAAACCTCCATCTATATCCACCAAGAAAATCCAAGGACAAGGAGCAGAACTGCTGCAAGAGGAAACCTCCATCCATATCCACCAAGCAAATCCAAGGACAAGGAGCAGAACTGCTGCAAGAGGAAACCTCCATCTATGTCCACCGAGCAAATCCAAGGACAAGGTGTTACAGAATGCTAGATACTTAGACTAGGTTCAATGAATCTTTAAGAACCCCCGATTAAATAGATCTGGAGGTCTTACCTGAGCAGACTGATATGTTCAACGGGAAGCAAATGCTGAACTCAAGAATCTCCCCGACCAACGCCTCAACCTCTCAACCGGTAGGGAAATCCAGAGTGAGAGGTACGCGCCAGTCAGGGAAACCCTCTGGGGAAGAAAACCCTGGTCGAGCGCAGGATCCGAAGATTGGAGTGTGGTTCGCAGGCTGATGACGCCAATTCGATCGTGGCGTAGAGTATCGGAAGACTGCTTCTGGAGAGGGAAGAAATGAGAAGCGAAGTGATGAATAGCAGAAGTATAGGAAGGGGAATGGGGAAAACAGGAAAGAGACTAACTCCCCTGACCTCTTAACCAGCCGGATTGTAAATACCAGGAGAGAAGCTGAGAATATGAGACACGGAGAGGGCGACTGGAACACAAGTCTGTCAGAAAGAAGAAAAGGTGAGTAAGCCCTACAATACCTGAAGAAAGATTCAGAAAGGGACTTGGACGGGAGTATTTATTATTACCCTGAATGCAGTAACTCGAGAACTCAAAGGCAGCGTTTCAGAATGAGATGCAGGATGAATCCGAGGGATTTGTGTCAACAAAGAATGCTGAAAAGAGAATCTGGAAAGTTAAGAGAAGAGGGGTTAGTAATGGTCAGAGGTAAGAGGTTTCTGCTGAAGATTTGAGATTGCCTAGTTGCAAACTCACGGAGCATCCGCTAGTACAGTAGCGACGCGAAGAGCTGGAAGTCTCCGTGTCCTATGAAGAGTCACGTGAGCGGTACGCCGTACCTCTGGCGAACGTGAGAGGACTGGAATGGTGAAAGTGGAACCGTTCGTACTGCGATCCACCATCTTGAAGGTACCATTCCGGATGGAGCCACAGAGCCGGCTTCTAGACCAAAGGGACCAGCGCTTCGTGAGTGTAACAGTATGCCCTCTTCTCCTGGGGGGCGACCCTGGCTTCCCAGGATGTAACCTAAAGAAACGTTGGATCAGACGCGGAGCATGAACTCCTGAGGCAGGCTCCCAAGTTCTTTCTGCAGGGGAGTACCCCTTCCAGTCCACCAAGAACTGTAGTTTCCCCCTCCGATAACGGGAGTCACAGATACTGGCGACTTCATATTCTGGGCCAGCATCGGTAGAGATAGGAGGAGGAGGGGTACAGTCTGACCGGTGAAATCGGTCCGATACTGTCAACCGAATCTGGGAGAGGTGAAAAACAGGATGGATCCGGGACCATGACGAGGGTAAATCAAGCTTGACAGCCGCAGAACCGACCATCGATAGGATCTTGAAGGGACCGAAGAACCTAGGGGATAGCTTAGAAGGGACCAAATGTCGGGGAAGAAAGCGAGAAGCCAACCAAACAGTATCTCCCGGGCTTAATGGTGGGACGTCTTGGCGATGTCTATCAGAAGTCCGTTTGGCCCTATCTTGAGCCGTTCGTAAAGAGACTTTAGCCAATTTATGTCCTTCTTGTATTTCGGAAATGAGGCCATCCACTCCAGGACAGTTAGAAGGGGATAAAGTGACAGAAGGAACAAAGGACGGATGAAATCCATAAGTACAATGGAAAGGGCTAGTATGAAGGGCTGTATGAAGGGCATTGTTGTATGCAAATTCGGCTAAGGGCAACAAGTCCAACCAATTGTCTTGGGCTGCTGATACAAAACACCGTAGATAGGTCTCCAAGGTTTGGTTCAGGCGTTCCGTCTGTCCGTTCGTCTGTGGGTGGTACCCCGAGCTGAGAGCCCGCTTGATTCCCAAGACTTGGCAAACCTTTTCCCAAAACTTGGAGGTGTATTGAGGGCCCCTGTCGGAGACCACTGTGTCCGGCAGGCCATGTCTGGAGAAGATTTCCGAAAGAAAAATCTTAGACATTTCCCCAGCCCCTGGCAGCTTGTTTAAGGGAGTAAAATGTGCCAACTTCGT
Source organism: Ambystoma mexicanum (assembly GCF_040938575.1). NCBI lineage: Eukaryota > Metazoa > Chordata > Amphibia > Caudata > Ambystomatidae > Ambystoma > Ambystoma mexicanum. Next base: position 47,205,368 of record NC_090938.1, read on the forward strand.
AAGATAATCTATGGTGACCATTATGGCGGTCTTGTTGTGTGAGGGAGGAAGATCTACTATATAGTCGGTAGAGATCACTTGCCAAGGTTTCTCTGGAATCGGCATGCGGGTGAGCAGCCCCAAAGGTGGGGTCCTGGGATTCTTGGATTGGGAACAAACGATGCAGGCTGCTACATAATCCTGTACATCATTGCGGACTTCTGGCCACCAAAAATATCTTAGCTCTAGGTCTAAAGTGCCTTGAACGCCTCGATGCCCAGCGGCCCGAGAGTCGTGACACATTCGTAATACTTCATGCTGCAGCTCTGAAGTAGGGATAAAAACTTGTGATTTGTGAAAAAAAAAAGAATCGTTCTGGGTAAGATGATAAGTACTGGCTGTCTTCTTGCAGGCGTCTAGGTTAGAGACCGATGCAGTCCTCAATTCACTTAAGAAGTCGGCGATGACCGCGATGAATCTTGCTTTGGGAAACAATTGTTCAGAGCTGAATTGAGAGACAGAAACGTCCTTACGAGAGAGAGCATCCGCCCTCTGGTTTTGTGTTCCTGGAAGTATGGTAAATTCGATCCGGAATGGAAGGAAGAAATACGCCCAACGTGCTTGTCGACTGTTGGTTGTATGTGCATTCTGTAGGACCCTGAGATTTTGATGGTCTGTACGTACCACTACAGGAAAGGGTGAACCAAGTAGCAAGTGTCTCCACTCTTCAAACGCCCTTTTTATAGCCAACAATTCTTTTCCGAGCACTGAATAGTTTTGTTCCGAGGCACTGAAGGTTTTAGAAAGATATGCAACTGGTCTTTCATCTCCTTGGTCGGTTTGTTGAAGTAAGACCGCGCCTAGAGCATGATGAGATGCATCAGTTTCCACAAAAAACTGTCTATTCTTGTCGGGGGTTATCAAAACGGATGCAGAGGTGAACAAGGATTTAAGAGTCTGAAATGCGAATTCGGTGGATTTATCCCATACAAATGGAATTCCCTTCTTTAACAGTCGAGTAAGGGGCAGAATAACATCCGAAAAGTTAGGGATGAATTTCCTGTAAAAATTAGCAAACCCTAAAAAACGTTGAATCTCCTTAACGTTAGAAGGTATAGGCCATTCAACCACTGCGGAGATCTTTTTCGGATCCATAGAAATGCCTTGGGGTGACATCACAAACCCGAGATAGGTTACCTGTCTTTGGTGAAATTCGCATTTGGATGCTTTACAGTAAAGCTGATTTGACTGCAGTCGTTTGAGTACAGTTTTTACATGTATCAGGTGTTCTTCTTGAGAGTGGGAGTATACTAAGATGTCGTCTAAGTAGATGATTACAAAATGGAATAGAATATCTGCGAATAGATGGTCCATGAAACGCTGGAACACGGCAGGTGCGTTCACCAATCCAAAGGGCATGACGTGATACTCAAAATGGCCAAATGGGGTTCGAAATGCTGTCTTCCATTCGTCTCCAGGGGCAATACGGATGAGATGGTAAGCTCCGCGAAGGTCCAGCTTTGTATAAAAAGAAGCTCCTCGAACTGCCTCCAGGATGTCAGGGATTAATGGCATAGGATATTTGTCTGCCACTGTGATCTTGTTAAGACCCCTGTAGTCGATACAAGGTCGAAGTTCATCAGTCTCCTTCTTTGGGATGAAGAAGAGAGAAGCTCCGGCCGGGGAAACTGACTCAGTAATGAGCCCGTTCCTTAAATTGGTTTGGAGATATTCTTTAAGGACTACCTTTTCTTGTTGGGGAAGGACGTACATTCTCCCAAACGGGATGGGTTTGTCAGGAAGAAGTTCAATGTGACAGTCATCTATTCTATGAGGCGGTAGAGTAGGGAACTGGGGATTGGAGAAGACAGACTGATACTTCGAATAGCATTCCGGAACAATCTCCAAGTTGTTTATTGAAGATACTGGTGATGGGATCGAGTTTTCAGTCGGAATGTAGATGCCAACTGATTCCTTGGCTAAACAATGGCTGACACAGTATTCCGAGCCGAGGAAGAGAGATCCTGCTGTCCAATTTATAAAGGGGTTATGTCTCCTTAACCAGGGGAGACCCAATATAATGGGGAAATGGGCTGCCTTGATTAGATCGAAAGTTATGGTCTCTTTATGTGAGGCTATTTGACAGACAACAGGTTCTGTCTGTTCTCGGATAGGGCCGGAACTTAGTGGATGACCGTCAACTCCTTGGATAGGAGTGACCATCGCTTTGGGTATACAGTTAATTCCTTGTTTATTGGCCCATTGATCATCTACGAAATTCCCTGCAGCTCCGCAGTCTACCAGAGCAGGTACGTTCTGTACCATCTGAGCGTGAAAAACGAGAGTAACAGAAATAATAACCATATTGTGAGTGGTTGCTACTGAATCCAGATTTACGGGGATTCTCTTTGGGGAATCAGAATCTTGTACCCCTACCGTTGTTCCCCCTGCGGTAGGGCTTTGAAGTTTCCCGACCCCTTAGCTGGAGTGCGTCGGGGAGGAACTAAAGGACAATCTCGTAACTTATGAGATGAGGCTCCGCAATACATGCATAGTCCCAAACTCTTCCTTCTCTCTTTCTCTGCTGCCGATAAGGGTCCTCTCACTGTTCCTATTTGCATAGGCTCGTCAGAAGCTATAGGTTTATTTGTTATGGAGGGATAATCGAGTTGGGATCGTATGCCTCTAGTCTTCCTCTTTTCAGAAGAACGTTCATGTAAGCGGTAATCGATTTGCATGATGAGTGTTATCATATCCGCTAGATTTGCCGGACGCGGAACCTTAGCTACCTCATCCTTTAGTTTGTCTGAAAGCCCTCGTCGGAATAAGGTGAGCAACCCATCGTCTGGCCATCCTAACTCAGAGGAAAGCTGTTTGAAGAGAGTGATATGGGTAAGTAGGTCTTTGTTACCTTGTCTAAGATCTAACAGTCTTTCTTGCGTGGACACTGAGATCTCTTGTCTACTGAACATTGATTTCAAACTGTTGGTGAAAGCAGAATAAGAGTCCAAGATCACATTATTAGAGGTCACCAAAGGTGTAGCCCAGGCCAAAGCAGGTCCGGCCAAATGTGAAATCACAAAGCCAACCTTATCCTTGTCCGTGGGAAAGAAGCGGGACTTAAAGGTAAACTGCACAGTGCAGCTATCAAGAAACTCCTTAAGTTTGTGTGGATCTCCGTCAAACTTGCCTGTATTCAAACTTACTGGGGGAGAGTCTGAGAAGGCACAAGTAACCTGTTGTCGTAATTGAGCATTATCCTGTTTGAGAGCCTGCATCTCTAGGGACATTGATTGCATGGCGGCAATAAGTTGTTGCATTTGCTGTTCCATTGAATCTCAGTCTGCAGTAACCTTATTTATTTTTATCTTTTCTGGCGTCGCTAACTGTTACAGAATGCTAGATACTTAGACTAGGTTCACTGAATCTTTAAGAACCCCCGATTAAATAGATCTGGAGGTCTTACCTGAGCAGACTGATATGTTCAACGGGAAGCAAATGCTGAACTCAAGAATCTCCCTGACCAACGCGTCAACCTCTCAACCGGTAGGGAAATCCAGAGTGAGAGGTACGCGCCAGTCAGGGAAACCCTCTGGGGAAGAAAACCCTGGTCGAGCGCAGGATCCGAAGATTGGAGTGTGGTTCGCAGGCTGATGACGCCAATTCGATCGTGGCGTAGAGTATCGGAAGACTGCTTCTGGAGAGGGAAGAAATGAGAAGCGAAGTGATGAATAGCAGAAGTATAGGAAGGGGAATGGGGAAACCAGGAAAGAGACTAACTCCCCTGACCTCTTAACCAGCCGGATTGTAAATACCAGGAGAGAAGCTGAGAATATGAGACACGGAGAGGGCGACTGGAACACAAGTCTGTCAGAAAGAAGTAAAGGTGAGTAAGCCCTACAATACCTGAAGAAAGATTCAGAAAGGGACTTGGACGGGAGTATTTATTATTACCCAGAATGCAGTAACTCGAGAACTCAAAGGCAGCGTTTCAGAATGAGACGCAGGATGAATCCGAGGGATTTGTGTCAACAAAGAATGCTGAAAAGAGAATCTGGAAAGTTAAGAGAAGAGGGGTTAGTAATGGTCAGAGGTAAGAGGTTTCTGCTGAAGATTTGAGATTGCCTAGTTGCGAACTCACGGAGCATCCGCTAGTACAGTAGCGATGCAAAGAGCTGAAAGTCTCTGTGTCCTATGAAGAGTCACGTGAGCGGTACGCCGTACCTCTGGCGAACGTGAGAGGACTGGAATGGTGAAAGTGGAACCGTTCGTACTGCGATCCACCATCTTGAAGGTACCATTCCGGATGGAGCCACAGAACCGGCTTCTAGACCAAAGGGACCAGCGCTTCGTGAGTGTAACACAAGGAGCAGAACTGCTGCAAGAGGAAACCTCCATCTATATCCACCAAGCAAATCCAAGGACAAGGAGCATAACTGCTGCAAGAGGAAACCTCCATATATATCCATCAATCAAATCCAAGGACAAGGAGCATAACTGCTACAAGAGGAAACCTCCATCTATGTCCACCAAGCAAATCCAAGGACAAGGAGCAGAACTGCTGCAAGAGGAAACCTCCATCTATATCCACAATGCAAATCCAAGGACAAGGAGCAGAAATGTTACAAGAGGAAACCTCCATCTATATCCACCAAGCAAATCCAAGGACAAGGAGCAGAACTGCTGTATGAGGAAATCTCCATCTATATCCACCAAGCAAATCCAAGGACACGGAGACAAGGAACAGAACTGCTGAAAGGGAAAACTTCCATCTATATCCACCAAGCAAATCCAAGGGCAATGAGCAGAACTGCTGCAAGAGGAAACCTCCATCTATATCCACCAAGCAAATCCAAGGGCAAGGAGCAGAACTGCTGCAAGAGGAAACCCCCATCTATATCCACCAAGCAAATCCAAGTACAAGGAGCAGAACTGCTGCAAGAGGAAGCCTCCATCTATATCCACTAAGCAAATCCAAGGACAAGGAGCAGAACTGCTGCAAGAGGAAACCTCCATCTATGTCCACCAAACAAATCCAAGCACAAGGAGCAGAACTGCTGCAAGAGGAAATATCCATCTATATCCACCAAGCAAATCCAAGGACAAGGAGACAAGGAGGAGAACTGCTGCAAGAGCAAACTTCCATCTATATCCACCAAGCAAATCCAAGGGCAAGGAGCAGAACTGCTGCAAGAGGAAACCCCCATCTATATCCACCAAGCAAATCCAAGGACAAGGAGCAGAACTGCTGCAAGAGGAAACGTCCATCTATATCCATCAATCAAATCCAAGGACAAGGAGCAGAACTGCTGCAAGAGGAAACGTCCATCTATATCCACCAAGCAAATCCAAGGACAAGGAGCAGAACTGCTGCAAGAGGACCCCCCCATCTATGTCCACCAAGCAAATCGAAGGACAAGGAGCAAAACTGCTGCAAGAGGAACCCCACCCCCATCTATATCCACCAATCAAATGCAAGGACAAGGAGCAGAACTGCTGCAAGAGGAAATCTCCATCTATATCCACCAAACAAATCCAAGCACAAGGAGCAGAACTGCTGCAAGAGGAAACCTCCATCTATATCCACCAAGCAAATCCAAGGACAAGGAGCATAACTGCTGCAAGAGGAAACCTCCATCTATGTCCACCAAACAAATCCAAGCACAAGGAGCAGAACTGCTGCAAGAGGAAACCTCCATCTATATCCACCAAGCAAATCCAAGGACAAGGAGCATAACTGCTGCAAGAGGAAACCTCCATTTATATCCATCAATCAAATCCAAGGAAAAGGAGCAGAACTGCTGCAAGAGGAAACCTCCATCTACATCCACCAAGCAAATCCAAGGACAAGGAGCATAACTGCTGCAAGAGGAAACCTCCATCTATATCCATCAATCAAATCCAAGGACAAGGAACATAACTGCTGCAAGAGGAAACCACCATCTATATCCACCAAGCAAATCCAAGGGCAAGGAGCAGAAATGCTGCAAGAGGAAACCCCCATCTATATCCACCAAACAAATCCAAGGACAAGGAGCAGAACTGCTGCAAGAGAAAACCTCCATCTATAGACCAAAAAGAACCCTGAGATTCAGCAATGACATACAACTTGAACTCAAATAATATTCGAAAATAAAAACGCCGATCCATACTCCATTAGAAGTGTGGAGCTTCACTACAAAGAGGTACACCCAAAGTATTGGGTCGCGCCCGGGACTAAAAGATCATGTTAACCAAGCTGATTGGCCTACCAGTGAAAGAGAGACTTAAGATCACTGACCGCTACAAACTGGATTTCAGTATAAAGATCGAACAAGCAAAGCAAGAATGGAACAAGGATAACCCCCTCTTCTCTCCACTAAACCAACGCAAACTCTCCGTGCTCCTGCAGACACAACAAACACCGACCAAACTCAACACTCACACATGGCTTCAGCAAACCCCAGACTAACAGCAAACAGGAAAACCCCACGCCTCTGCCAATACCTCACACAATCCACCCCTTGCGTAAACAGACTCAAGTGCCAAATGTCCAGGACAGCAAAGCACTCTTGCGATCTCCCACTGCTCCCACTAACAAACCCCCTCCCCTTTCAGATTGGCTTGAGCGCCTGGACATCATTAAAATGGAAGTGATACGCGGTATGAATCTCATTAACATAACATATGTTTTTGCACCTTTATGATATTACAAAAGGGTCAAATGCAACAGAAAGAATAGGTTGCAATGAGCAACTAGGAGAAGCTGTTGAGAGAATCAAGGTTTAACTCTCCAGGGTTGGATAGTACTCACACCACATGAGGACATTTTGGAAGTGGAGGTTTCTAGACAGAAGGTTCCTTTTTGAATAGTCACTGCCTGGAAGGTTTGCCTGCACCTTCAGGCATGGTCTTAGAGGCACAATGAGACGATGCATGAAAGCGAGGACTAGACCATGGCGTTACCAGCGCCAGCAATTCCAGAAGGATCATGACGGCAGCACCGGTACCATCCATTACTCATCAGCATGGGGACCAACTCTGCTCCCCATGGGCGCAGTCACGGTGAGGGTCATGTTCTCTTTACCAGTGTGTCGTAAACATGTCTGCCCCCCCGAAGATGCTCCCTCGCCACCAGACCGTGCTCAGTTGCATATCCTGCGGCGACGCGAGCAGTGATTGGTGGGCCAATAAGAACTTTGTGTCCAGATGCTAACAATGATGGATTGTCATAGTCCAATGGTCCATTGGCCCGAACCTCGAAAGGGGCGGCCTGCCATTTTGAACTCATTCCTGCCATTGGATGCTCTGCAAGTGGCTTCCACAATGTTTCTTCAACGATGCATGGTTCTTTCTTTGCCATCTGCCGCTACAGCCTTCTTCCTCTGCTTCGAGTCTCCCTTGGCTGTGAGTGATCCTCCACAAACCATGCAAGCCCTTCCCTCTCTTTTACAACCAATGATTGGAAAAGCATTTCATACATTGCCTGACTTTAGTGCTCCTTTACCCGCCTGCAATGCAATTTGGAGGAATTCTCTCCCAGTCTTCTGTGTCCTGTCTTTTAAGTTGCGTCTTCAGCGTTGGTGTGTACCCTGATGCCTGTGGCGCAAAATAATTAAATAAATAAATAGAATTCCAGAATAATTATCACAAGCTGAAACTCTCACGGGTCTAGATACCCTGTTGGTGCGGGGTGGGATGGCCAGGGTGACCCCTGTGTACCAGGCCCCGTCTCACACAGCGGACGAGGGCGCCCAGCACTCCCAATGACAAACATGGCCCTTCAGGACGTGACACAGATTGAGGTTGGAAATGTGGTTGCTTTGCTGTGGCCCGCTGCTCCAGTCGTAGCTTTTTCAGTAGCGCTGAGATACCGGCAGTGATGAACAGCAGCACTGTGCTAGGGGTGAGTGAACATTTGGTCACTGCATAGAAATAGGGTGCGATTGATGACGGCATCTGTGAAGATTAGAAGAAAGAAGAAACACAAGTGTCCATTCGCTTCTATGTGATTATAACGAATACAAAAACAGAGAGGTATTTCATAACGAAACCATTACAACAAAAGAATACCCATTTTTTTAATGTATTTTATTTGGGGGTCTTCCCTAAGCCCTAAGCTCCCTTTTTCCTCTATGATTGTAACCCGACCCCAAACCCCTGCCCGCCCATTTCAAGCCCTTACCCCACCCCTTTATAGGTATTTTATACAAATGCTGTATTTTTTCATTGTAAAAGTTTTCATTATGAAATACCTCTCCGTTTTGTATTCAGTATAATCACTAGGTACCATCCATTCATGAGCTGAGAACTTGCAGATGGAACTAGGTGAGTAAACGTGCTGGACAGCTGCCCAGGTGTGGCCCTGTCACACAGGTGGTCTTGAGGGGCTGCTGATTAAAGATGAACCGCCCTCCAATTGCTCACCAAATGACGCTGGATGAATGTGGATCATAGACTGCACTGCCCATCGCTGTCCACAATGTGGCACTGGAGGACAGCGACCAGAGCAGACAGCACTGTTTTACTCTCTCCAGCAGGGGGCGCTGCAGGACTGCTGACCAAAAACTGCACTTTTCTTCTCTGTCCAGCAGGTGGCAGGGCAGGAAAACTAATCAGAGGCTCACCCTGTAATTCCATGTCCATCATGTGGCACTGCCGGGCGGCAGAACAGAGATGCTGCTGTCCTTTTGTGTGTGCAGGAGATAGCAAAGCAGGATGTTTTACCACAGGCCGCAAATTCCTGATGCTGTCCAACAGGTGTCACTGTTGGGCTGTTTGTCGGAAGGCCTTCTGTGTCCAGAAGCGGAGCAGGACGTATTGGCGTGGCCAGTTTGGCGCGGGACAATTCGGTGCAGGCGTTTTTACCGCAGGAGCCGGTTTAGCACAGCCAGTTTGGCGCAAGGACGTTATGACGCCAGTATGTTTTGGCACGAAGACTGTCATGATTTTTTTTTTCTTACAGTGTTTTTTTTATTGTTTAAAATAATGAACAATGCTTTTCACTTGTGCACGTGCACGGACTACCCCCTCAGCCAACAGGTGAGGACCCCCAGCTGCTGCTGCAGACTTGGGACGGCTTGTGACATGGTGTGATTGCTCATTTCCCGTTTTCCTGTGTTCATACTATGGTTTGTGATCACACTTCTAATCATTTCGGTAATTATAAAAGGTTGCAGCAAAGTGGGTTAATGCATCTGCTGCAGAGAAGTGGGTGCAACATGCAGGACACTGGTCCTAATCTAAGCATGGCAGTTCAGCCTTTTTGAGGAGAGGAACAAAAATTACAATTGAGCTGCGAAAAGTGATCCCTTTTATTTACAGTACTACACATTCACAAGACTTTGGGCACACGCACTACTTAAAATGCGTGCTTCTGCTACAGCCGGGATGGTTTTAGTGGGCAGCTTTCACTGGAGTTATCCCGCAGTATATCCCTAAATTAAGAGTTGTGGTCTCCTGCATCAGATCATGGGAGTCAGTACCAGCGCCTCGGGTGATGCCCTATGTGACCTTGGAGGAGTCGTTTCATCTATTTTTTTTTCTGGAGCTAGCGTTATATACCCCACTAGAGGTGGTGCAATGGTTTACAAAGGGGTGAGCGTGTTCTGGGGTTTGGATATAAAGAGGTGTGTATTCATTCAGCAATCTGCTGCAGTACTCTGAAAGTTGGAACTTTGCAAAGGCGGATCGTTCCTTGCAAATGCAGCATGTAAACAGGCACCTGTCAACGTGGCGCATTTGCAAAGCATGATCCTTTTGTATTTTTGGCCAGCTGCTAAATGTCGGCATTTAGCAGCTGGCCATGCCGCCCATTGGGATAAACATCCTGGGAGTACCTGTCAAAGTGCTGCATTTGCAAAGAATGATGCAGTTGGCGTCAGGGAGTTTAGACGTGGCCGCAATGACAGCCACGTCCAATGTGCCTCGTGCTAAATCACCCGCGCCAGAAATGCTCCTGTGCCAAAATGGGCATGCCAAATCGCCCGCTGCAGCGAAGTGGCCGTGCCCAACCAGCCTGCTGCAAAACTGCCGCACCAAAAGAGGGTGTACCGGTCTAGAAGAGGGCCAAAAAAAGATGGATTCCTCGCCTAGCACTGCCAAACCGCCTCCTTGTGTTGCAGGTCTGTTGGCCAGAAGCTGAGCTGCTCTGACCATCTCTTTTCAGCGTATAGTGGGGCTGTCATAGCTTATCCCTGTCCAGCAGGTGGCAGTGCAGGTGAGCTTATCAGAGACTTCAATGCACTTGTCTGTCCATAGCACATGGTGAAAAGGACAGGCATCCAGAGGCTGGCACTGCCTGTCCTAGGTCAATGTGTGACACTTGAGGCCTCCACTGCCCTTCTCTTTCCAAAAGATCGTGATAAATGGCCACTTATGAGTGGGTGGCACTGCCCTTCTCTAACTAGCTGCTGACCGCTGCAGCGATGATGACAGAGACTGCGCTATCTTTCTCAGCTGGTAGGTGATCCTGTAGCACAAATAACAACAGTGTGCACTACCAGTGCCAGAGATGGAAACACTGAAGTGCAAGTACTCACTATCCAAGAGTACCTGCTTAACATTGGGAGGTGAACATACTCCTCCATTAAAAGTAATGGCTTCCAGCTGAGAAGTGCGGGTGCTTTGTCTTTCAAAACAAAGAAGTGCAGGGAGTCAGGACCTCCAAGTGCCTGTCCCCAGTGGTCAAAGTGCACAAAAGGAAGTAGTGGAACTATGTTCCCTGCTAGCCTGTCCCCACTGCCCAAAAACCCCACTGTCACGCCCCCTCCCACGGCCCATGCAAACCCCTAAACATATATGCCTGCTGTTCAAAGGAAAGTTCGGTGAAGTGCAGTGAAATGCACGTTTCAAATTCTTCTTTTATTTTAAAATGAATCAATTCTGCAAAACGCTCTTTTCAAAATAAACGTATAGGAACAGTAAAATGTCATTTTAAAAAGTAGAGGAGCACGGCTCTCAACAGCTCCCACCCACTTCGACCACCGTCTGTCCCTTTAAAACACTGCGGACCAAATACTTCAATATTTTTGTTGTCCTGCAGATGGCACTGCAGGACTGCTAGTCAGGATCAGCATTGCACTGCCCTGTCCATTAGCAGGCGCTGCATGGGTGCTGTTCAGAGATTCCATTTCTTTGTCATCTCCAGCAGCTAGTGCTGCAACTCTAAATGGTGAGATGGCTCAGCAGGTTAAATGCTCGTTACTGTGAGCTGTGTATAATCTGCAGATCACGTTTGCATCCCGGCAAGCCCATCTCAGCCTTTCATCCTTCTGAGGTCGATAAATGAGTACCAATAATAGTAATATATGCAAATATGTTTTATATAAAGTGCTTTACATTACAGCGCTATATAAAAAACGATGTATTATTAACTCTGCAGCAGGACTGCTGATCTAGATCAAGAGGCTGCATTGCCTTTCCGTCTCCAGCAGGTGGCGCTGTATGGCTGCTGATTAGAGATGCATTGCTCTGCATTTTCCAGCAGGTGGTGCCGCAGGGCTGCTGCTCGGGAGCCTGCATTGCTCTGCCCTGCTCGGCAGCTGGTGCTACACGGCTGCCACCGCCATTTATTTCGCTGCCAGTCTGGAGATGGTGCTTCAGCACCGCTTCTCGCTCCCCGCCAGATGGCGCTGCGGCACTGTCGGCAGGAGCCTGGCACTACCCCCCTCTTCTGTTTTCCAGAGGTACAGGTGCCAGCTGCTGTGCGTCCGGGCAAAGATCCGGCTTCTGATTTGGCTGCTGTCTCCTCGCAGTGTTGCCTATCGGGAGGGACTGTTTGTAGAAAGCCATTTAGTTTGGCAAGGCCCTTCCTTGCGAGGTAGACCTGGGAATGAGCCGCTCCCTGTGGCGGCGGCGGGAGTGGCGCTCAGGTGGGTCAGGATAGGCCTGTGGACTCTTTCATGATTTAGAAAGATCTGTCGACTAAGAACAAAGCATGAACACCAGAGGGAAACGGTACTTTAATCACAACGGTGTGCGTGTGGAGGAGGCCGGGAGTTCATGCATGCGTCTCATTGTGTCCCATACCAGCAATGGGGAGGTGTTCCAGAGCTTCGCCACCCCCCGGCATTCTGGGATGTGCAGGTGTGTTTCCCAGTGTAAAAAATAGCAAGTGCGATTCTCACAGCGTCAAGAAAACCCAGGACTGGATGAGCTACTCGCGCTTGACTTGGGACAACTTGAATGTCCTGGGGTCTGGACAAACCAGCCCCAAAGATGCAAACAAACGAGCACGGCAGGACCCCGAATAGGGTGAAAAGCAGACGTTCTCCCCTGCAGTTTCCAGCACCTCCATTCTCAGGTGGGTGGAGAGCTTGGGGGAGCTGTCCAGATGCAAAAGCTCATTCAAATCTTTGGCTGTGGAAACAACGTGGACACACGTGTCATCACACCAATGCCACTGGACGCACGTGTCATCCCTCCAGCGCCACTGGACACACGTGTCATCCCTCCAGTGTCACTGGACGCTGGTGTCATCCCACCAGTCTCACTGGACACCCGTGCCATCCCTCCAGTGCCACTGGACAGACGTGTCATCCCTCCAGTGTCACTGGACGCCAGTGTCATCCCACCAGTCTCACTGGACACCCGTGCCATCCCTCCAGTGCCACTGGACACACGTGTCATCCCACCAGTGTCACTGGACACCGGTGTCATCCCACTAGTCTCACTGGACACCCGTGCCATCCCTCCAGTGCCACTGGACACCTGTGTCATCCCACCAGCGTCACTGGACACCCGTGTCATCCCACCAGCATCACTGGACAGCCGTGCCATCCCACCAGTGCCACTGGACACCCGTGTCATCCCACCAGTGTCACTGGACAGCCGTGTCATCCCACCAGTGCCACTAGACACCCGTGTCATCCCACCAGTGCTACTGGACACTCGTGTCATCCCACCAGCATCACTGGACAGCCGTGTCATCCCACCAGTGCCACTGGACATCCCGCCAGCATTACTGGACACCCGTGTCATCCCACCAGTGCCACTGGACACCCGTGTCATCCCACCAGTGCCACTGGACACTCGTGTCATCCCACCAGCGTCACTGGACAGCCGTGTCATCCCACCAGTGCCACTGGACACCCGTGTCATCCCACCAGTGCCACTGGACACTCGTGTCATCCCACCAGCATCACTGGACACACGTGTCATCCCTCCAGTGCCACTGGACACACGTGTCATCCCTCCAGCGTCACTGGACACCCGTGTCATCCCACCAGCGTCACTGGACAGCTGTGTCATCCCACCAGCAATACTGGACACCCGTGTCATCCCACCAGCGTCACCGGACAGCCGTGTCATCCCACGAGCGCCACTGGACACCCGTGTCATCCCACCAGCGCCACTGGACACTCGTGTCATCCCACCAGCACCACTGGACACTCGTGTAATCCCACCAGTGCCACTGGACACCCGTGCCATCCCACCAGCGCCACTGGACACTCGTGTCATCCCACCAGCACCACTGGACACCCGCGTCATCCCACCAGCGCCACTGGACACCCGTGCCATCCCACCAGCGTCACTGGACACACGTGTCATCCCACCAGCGCCACTGGACACCCGTGCCATCTCACCAGCGCCACTGGACACTCGTGTCATCCCACCAGTGCCACTGGACACCCGTGCCATCCCACCAGTGTCACTGGACACACGTGTCATCCCACCAGTGCCACTGGACGCCCATGCCATCCCACCAGCGTCACTGGACACTCGTATCCCACCAGCGCCACTGGACACCCGTGCCATCCCACCAGTGTCACTGGACACCCGTGTCATCCCACCAGCATCACTGGACAGCCGTGCCATCCACCAGTGCCACTGGACACCCGTGCTATCCCACCAGCGTCACTGAACACTCGTGTCATCCCACCAGCGCCACTGGACACCCGTGCCATCCCTCCAGTGCCACTGGACACATGTGTCATCCCACCAGTCTCACTGGACACCGGTGTCATCCCACCAGTGCCACTGGACACCCGTGTCATCCCACCAGCATCACTGGACAGCCGTGTCATCCCACCAGTGCCACTAGACACTCGTGTCATCCCACCAGCATCACTGGACAGCCGTGTCATCCCACCAGTGCCACTGGACATCCCACCAGCATCACTGGACAGCCGTGTCATCCCACCAGTGCCACTGGACACCCGTGTCATCCCACCAGTGCCACTGGACACTCGTGTCATCCCACCAGCGTCACTGGACAGCCGTGTCATCTCACCAGCACCACTGGACACTCGTGTCATCCCACCAGCGCCACTGGACACCCGTGCCATCCCACCAGTGTCACTGGACGCTCGTGCCATCCCACCAGCGTCACTGGACACCCGTGCCATCCCACCAGTGTCACTGGACGCTCGTGTCATCCCACCAGCGCCACTGGACACCCGTGCCATCCCACCAGTGTCACTGGACACTCGTGTCATCCCACCAGCGCCACTGGACACACGTGCCATCCCACCAGTGTCACTGGACACCCGTGTCATCCCACCAGCGTCACTGGACAGCCGTGTCATCCCACCAGTGCCACTGGACACTCCCACCAGCGTCACTGGACAGCCGTGTCATCCCACCAGTGTCACTGGGCACTCGTGTCATCCCACCAGTGTCACTGCAAGGATTTCGAAGAAGTGCGCCGCTTTTCTAATTGTCTACATCTCATGGAGCCTTCAGTAAATTAGGAAAGTGGTGCTGCATCCAGATAAAGAACAGCTTTTAAAAGAAAAACGTGTGTAGGAATGTTAAGGTCACCTCCCAGGTGCAGTCTTCTAACATGCAAAAGAAGCGCTCTCTCTGCAAAGAAGAATGCCCCCGGCGCAGTGCCTGCCCCCACCCGCAGTGTCTGCCCCTGCAGTGTCTGCCCCTGCAGTGTCTGCGCCCGCCCGCAGTGTCTGCTCATGCAGTGTCTGCCCCTGCAGTGTCTGCTCCCGCCTGCAGTGTCTGCCCCTGCCTGCAGTGTCTGCCCCTGCAGTGTCTGCTCCTGCAGTGTCTGCCCCCGCCCACAGTGCCTGCCCCCGCCTGCAGTGTCTGTCCCTGCAGTGTCTGCGCCCACCCGCAGTGTCTGCCCCTGCAGTGTCTGCCCCCACCCACAGTGCCTGCCCCCACCTGCAGTGCCTGCCCCCGCCCGCAGTGTCTGCTCCTGCACTGTCTGCCCCTGCAGTGCCTGCCCCCGCCCGCAGTGTCTGCTCCTGTAGTGTCTGCCCCTGCAGTGTCTGCTCCTGCATTGTCTGCTCCCGCCCGCAGTGTCTGCTCCTGCAGTGTCTGCCCCTGCAGTGTCTGCTCCTGCATTGTCTGCTCCCGCCCGCAGTGTCTGCTCCTGCAGTGTCTGCCCCTGCAGTGTCTGCCCCACCCGCAGTGCCTGCCCCTGCAGTGTCTGCTCCTGCAGTGTCTGCCCCCGCCCGCCGTGCATGCCCCCGCCTGCAGTGCCTGCCCCCGCCCGCAGTGCCTGCCCCCGCCCACAGTGTCTGCCCCACCAGCAGTGCCTGCCCCTGCAGTGTCTGCTCCCGCCCACAGTGTCTGCTCGTGCAGTGTCTGCCCCTGCAGTGTCTGCGCCCGCCCGCAGTGTCTGCTCCTGCAGTGTCTGCCCCTGCAGTGTCTGCTCCCGCTCGCAGTGTCTGCCCCTGCAGTGTCTGCTCCTGCAGTGTCTGCCCCCGCCCACAGTGCCTGCCCCCGCCCGCAGTGTCTGCCCCTGCAGTGTCTGCGCCCGCCCGCAGTGTCTGTCCCTGCAGTGTCTGCCCCCACCCACAGTGCCTGCCCCCGCCCGCAGTGCCTGCCCCCGCCCGCAGTGTCTGCTCCTGCAGTGTCTGCCCCTGCAGTGTCTGCTCCTGCAGTGCCTGCCCCCACCCGCAGTGTCTGCTCCTGCAGTGTCTGCCCCTGCAGTGTCTGCTCCTGCAGTGTCTGCTCCTGCCCGCAGTGTCTGCTCCTGCAGTGTCTGCCCCTGCAGTGTCTGCCCCACCCGCAGTGCCTGCCCCTGCAGTGTCTGCTCCTGCAGTGTCTGCCCCCACCCGCAGTGCATGCCCCCGCCCGCAGTGCCAGCCCCCGCCCGCAGTGCCTGCCCCCGCCCACAGTGTCTGCCCCACCAGCAGTGCCTGCCCCTGCAGTGTCTGCTCCCGCCCACAGTGTCTGCTCGTGCAGTGTATGCCCCCGCCCACAGTGCCTGCCCCCGCCCGCAGTGCCTGCCCCGGCGGAGTGTGTGCAGACTGAAAGATGGTCAGTCGGGTAGTTTTCAGGCCGTAAATCAGGCCACTCTTGTGTGCCCATCCTCCGCATTTTTAGCGAAACAGAATATGGTGGTTTTAGGAAAGTGTTGCTCCTTCATTGTACTACACTTTTCTATTTTTGCATGCACCCGAGAATCAGGCCCAGGGTTGAAAGGAAAGTAAGAGTTAAGCCATACGTTAAAAGAAGTGACCAAAACGCATAGCAGGAAAGGCACTCGACTTGATGTAGAGCACATTTGCGAAAGTGGCGCCGAAGCTGGTGCTTCTCCCCCCCTCTGCCCCCCCCACCCCCCACCATGGAGCACCTGCGTCAGATCGCCGTCCTCGCTGCGATACATGTCATGTGTGCTGAACCCTGGCAACCATCCCATGGCGTCACTGGCACCGTCACGCAAAATCCAGTTTTGCGCATGACTTTGAGTCAGGACTGCTTCACAAGCGGCATTGGTTTTGTCACGTAGCCGAGCGCCAGGCTGCTTCACTGCCCTGTCGTAAGCAGGGTGGGCACCCGTATACAGGGTTAGAAAGGACGGCTCTTTGTCTAAAGCCGAACTAATCACCTTTGATGTCCAATGTGCTGCGCAGATCCCGAGGGATTATCACGGCTGCGTGTTGCGGCCTCTATCTCTGATCCTTCACTCTTCTGTGCGCCACAGGATTGTGTTCATCCGATCCTCGTCTCCTAAGAGAGAGCGCCCTTTGTTCCCATTGACCCCTACTATTATGGTCTGCTGAGAGAGAGCTCTGTTCTCACCCATTGACTGCTATGCTGGTCTGCTGAGAGAGCTCTGTTCTCACCCATTGACTGCTATGCTGGTCTGCTGAGAGAGAGCTCTGTTCTCACCCATTGACTGCTATGCTGGTCTGCTGAGAGAGAGCTCTGATTTTGCACAGGAGCTCAGCGAGTAAGCAGGCCCCTCCAGGAGCACCAGCTTTCTCTCTTTTTGGTATTAATTTAAGGCCCCGAGGCCTCTCTGTGCCCCCTGCAGCCTGCGTCCACCCACTCCCTCTTCCTGCTTTCCCCCTTCCCTCCCGCCTCCCGACCCGCCCAGGCCCGCTCTGATTGGTCCACCGGACCAAAGCCACAGTAGGCCAGCAACGCGCTCGCTCAACGGCTCCATTTGCACAAGAGCTCGGTGAGTAAGCAGGCCCCTCCAGGAGCACCAGCTTTCTCTCTTTTTGGTATTAATTTAAGGCCCCCGAGGCCTCTCTGTGCCCCCTGCAGCCCGCATCCACCCGCTCGCTCTTCCTGCTTTCCCCCTCCCCTCCCGCCTCCCGACCCGCCCAGGCCCGCTCTGATTGGTCCACCCACACTTCATTACTGGTCCTCTCAGGGCATCCGCAAGGGAGGCCAGTGGCCAGCCATCAACCAGCAACTACAAGGACCTGTAAGGTAGGAGTGGCCTGGGTCAGGATTAGAGCAGCTACTCTACCCCAGACTCCGAGCCACTTACCAAACCCAAAGAAAAAAAAAATGTTCTTTTTTATTGCATTGTATGAGGTTTGGATTGCACTAATAGGCCTCTCTCCCACTATACAGGTCTCTCAAATTTGGCAGGGGGTCTGTCTCCTGATTGCATTGTATGAGGTTTGGACTGCACTGGTGGGCCTCTCTCCCACTGTGCAGGTCTCTCAGGTTTAGCAGGGGTTCTGTCTCCTAATTGCATTGCATGATGTTTAGGTTGCACTGATGGGCCTCTCTCCCACTATACAGGTCCCTCAAATCTAGCAGGGGCTCTCCCCCCAAATTACCGTGTAGGATGTTTAGACTGCACTGATAGGCCTCTCTCCCACTGCGCGGGTCTCTCAAAGTTTAACAGGGGCTCCGTCTTCAAACTGCACTGTTTGTTGTTTAGATTACTCTGGTGGACGTCACTCCCCACTGTGCAGGTCTCTCAAACTTAGCAGGGGCCTTGTCTCCGAACGGCACTGTGTGATGTTTAGATTGCACTGACAGGACTCTCGCCCACTATACAGATCTCTCAAATAATCTGACTGCGCTTAGTTCAGTACTCTACCAATCCCAGAAACCTTCCACTACCTAACCCAACTAAATCCCGTACCAGCAGACCGTTAACACCCTAATCCCCCTCCCCCACCGACAGTGCACCCTTAGGAAACATACCCTACCCACCGACAGGAAACAACACTGAGCCAGAGAACACCCCAGCGTATCCAGAGAAGCAAAACCGAGGTCACTGCGACCGCACAACACAGCATAGAGGACCAACTACCATACCACACCTGCACCTAGACTGGAAAATGGCCCATACCAGAAAAGGACGCCGAGAAAGAGAACAAGAACGTGCAACAAGAGACGCAAACACACAACACCGACAGAACCCACAAGAAACAGCCCCACTGGAAGAAAACACGCCTAAAACAGCCACAACCGGAGCAAAATCCACAAGAGAAAAATCCTTATACCTCACACCTTACCTCATAACAACCACGGTACACCGACACCCCAACACGGAAACCTCTAAACATGCAAAGAATTTCCTGATACACGCGGAAAAAAGACGGGGACACTCAACAAGAGAGTGGGAGGGCTCCGACCCTATTACCCCTTACATTACAAGAACAGAGGGGCAACATCGATTTCCACTACATCCCGCACAACACGGCAAAGTACCAACAACCAGCAACGCCACCTCCCACCCAACAAACAGACCCAATGAAGAAACCACCGCTGTTCATCATCCGAGTAGCATCACAGCAGAAACACCAAGACTAATCAGCCTTGTTATCAACTTACTAGACTGCTTCAATGAAGAAGCAGCTGTCGCCGTTCCTCATCCTACCGACATCAATGCGGAAACACCACAAGCAGACAATTACAAACTCGAGCAACAAATAACCTCAAAACAAAATCTCACTCAGAGAATCCACTGTAATCTAATAAACGCAAGGTCAATGTCCAAACACTCAACGCAAATATACGACCTCCTGTCAGAAGGAGGCACAGACATCCTATTTGTAACCGAAACATGGCTAGACGACAACTACAAGATCACCCTCAACAACTGCCTGCCTGAAGACTTCAAATGCATCCAAACAAACAGAAAATCCAAAAGAGGGGGGACTAGCGATCATCCACAAGGAACAACTGGCCATCAAAATGGAAGATCCACTAAACATCGATAAATGCGAATCCTTAATACTACGCCTTTCAGTAAACCCCAAAACCCACCTGAAATTCATACTGATATACAGACACCAACCTACGATGCGACTTTCGTAGATGCTTTCATGGAAGCAATCACCACCCTAGCCATCAAGTACAATCATCTGATCATCCTCTGAGATTTCAACATCTGTTTCGACGAAGAAACCACAACCACACAAAAATCCTTAACCGCCCAACTAGCAGCCATGAACCTACAACAACTAGTCAAAGGAGCAACCCACTCAGCAGGGCACACACTTGACGCAATCTTCGCCAACAAGGACCTCATCACAACGGCACCCCCAATTCAAATACTTTGGAGCGACCACCTCATTATTCCGTTCATAATCACAACGGTCGCTCCGACAAAAAAGCAACAAGAAAAACAACCCATCATGATGAAAAGAAATTGGAGAACCATAAAAAACTCCAACCTAACCGAGCTCCTAGAACTCAGCAAACCACAAGCATCAACCATGGAAGAAGCAGACCTAGACAAAAAAGTTGCCATACTGCATACCTGGATCGCAACATCCCTTGACGACATCGCCAAAGAAAAGCCCTTCACCCCGTCACGCAAGAAAACTACAGCAAAATGGTTCACCCCACTACTCAAAACCATGAAAAGGAAAAACCGAAAACTAGAATCTGAATGGAGGAACAACAACACCACCGCAAACAAATTGAAATTCCTACAACAGATCTGCGCATATAAAAAGAAAATACAAAAAGCGAAGAGGAAACATTACGACAACCGTATCTTCAGAGCACCAAACGCTCAAAAAGAACTATTCAAAATCATAAACGAAATAAAAAACCCACCGGCCTGCAACAACACGCCAATACCATCAACAAAACTTTGCGAGGACCTCGGAGACCACTTCAAAAACAAAATAACCTCCATCCAACACACCATAAAAAACAGACCAAGCGTACACAGCTCAAACCCCACCGACACAGACGAGGAACACGCAAACAAACTACGAAACTTGCCAGAATATCAGTTGAGGCTTTCGTCAAACTGGTAAACCAAAGCAACAAATCGGGCTCTCCTAAAGACCCTTGCCCCCCGGACATATACAAAAAAATTCTCAAACAAGGAACCCCATGGAATACCACAGAAACCTCCTCAACCTCTCAATCTCAACAGGTAAAGTACCGCAGGCCTTCAAATCGGCTTACATCAAGCCGCTACTCAAAGACACAACAGGAAACGTAGAGGACTTATCTAACTACAGACCCATCTCCAACATACCCTACATAGCCAAACTACTAGAAACGTGCGTCTACCAAATAACCCAAGAATTCATAGAAGAGCATTGCCTACTAGACCAGGCACAAGTTGGCTTCAGACCTATGAGAGGAACAGAATCGGCTCTCCTCTCAATATGGGACGACCTAAACCTAAAAACAAACGCAGACTCAGACAACAGCACCGCCCTGATTCTCCTTGATCTGTCTGCAGCCTTCGACACTGTCAACCACCCCACCCTCATAAAGAGACTAGAAGGACTAGGGATAACAAACACTGCCCTACTATGGATCAAACTCATCAAAAAACACGGTCTCACATGCTACAACTACGCCGACGATACTCAAATAATCTTCAACATACAAGACACCTGAGAAGAAAACACCACACTAGAGAATTGCCTTTGTGACATATTCAACTGGATGAACCTCAACCATCTCAAAATCAACCCGGGCAAAACAGAGATAATGATTGTCTCAAAAAAGGGAGGAGACATCAACTACATCCCCTGGCCAAGAGAGCTCGACACCAGACCAGAACCATCATCAACTGTAAAAAACCTGGGGATCCTGATGGATAACAACCTCACTCTGGAGCCACAAGTAAACTCGGTAATCAAAAAATGTTTCTTCCTCCTGCGAGCAGCAAAAAGGATCCTACAGTTCCTGTCATTCGCCAACAAAACACTTACCATCATCGCTCTGATCATGTCCAGAGTAGACTATGCCAATAGCCTATACCTGGGCATGCCCGAACAACCTCTAAAAAAACTGCAACGCATACAAAATGCAGCAGCCAGACTCCTCCTCAAGCTACCCAGAAGAGAACACATCACTCCCGCACTAAAGACACTACACTGGCTACCACTGAAACAACGAATAAAGTTCAAGGCCATGTGCATCACGCACAGAGCAATACACAAACAAGGCGCAGAATTCCTAAGCAACAAACTACGCCTACACCAACCGACAATAACACTAAGATCAAGCACCGACATACGCCTGGAACCAAAACCCTACAACAGAAAAAAACTCGGAGGATCGTCTTTCTCTCACCAGGCACCCAAAACATGGAATTACCTACCCAAGAATATACGGAATACAACAAACTACCTAGCATTCAGGAAACTCCTCAAATCATGGCTCTTCAAAGCGTAACCAAAACGGAGATGCACTAGAATGCCCAGACATTAAAACAATGACGAAATAACTCCAACCTCGACCACTCTCAAATTGGACAAACACTCAAACCAAATAACCAACCAGTCGACCGAGCATAAGACATCATGGAAAATAGCCAATAAGGAAGGCTGCAGAGACTGACCACATACCTAGACCCAGACAAAGGCCCCAAGTGACACCCCCACTCATACGTACCGGACGAACAAATCCAAACCGACAGACGCATCTAGATAGACGTTGGCCTGCGTCGCATCTGGATAGGATCGTTTGAAGGATTCCATGCCCGCGCCCAGAAAAACGTGAATGCTAACATGTGCCACACCTAGAATTGTGAACACCGGCCTGCGTGGCGCTCAGATGGAGTTGTGAATGCTAGCATTCCCAGACCTGGACGGGTCTCTAGACACTAGCCTGCGCCGCATCTGGATGGGGGTGTGAGGGTTGGCACGACCACACCTGGATGAAGTCCTAAACATTGGCCTGCGCTGCGTCTAGATGGGAATGTGAGGGCCAACAGGTGTCACACTCAGACAGCACTATGAATGTTAGCATGGTAAAGATCAGGTAACCCACTAACCAATATAAGCTCAAACTCTGCATACTTATCTCTCTCAAAACTCACACAACCATTTCTCGCACAACAAGCCGCACGCACTTCACAACAATGCAACAACACATAAGCCGGAACAACAGCACACGCGGACTGACTCCGATCCGATACTGGCACCAAAGCTCGGCACCCGGTGTATACTGAGTTGAAGCTGCCAACAGAACACCACTCCTCTCACTATCCTACTCCCTTCTTCACCTTACTAACCCATCCCACCTTTACCGTTTACAAATCCGCCTGGGCGCCTGGGGACCAATTCCGTTGGTGACGGTGCGCGGTACAAATACCTTTAACATTAAACATTTAACATTCTCACCCATTGACTCTGCTGAGAGAGCTTTGTTCTCACCCAGTGACCGCTATGCTGGTCTGCTCAGAAAGCTCCGTTCTAACCCATTGACTACTATGCTGGTCTGCTGAGAAAGCTCTGTCTCACCCATTGACTACTATGCTAGTTTGTGAGAGAGCTCTATTCTCACCCATTGACTACTATGCTGGTCTGCTGAGAAAGCTCTGTCTCACCCATTGACTACTATGCTGGTTTGTGAGAAAGCTCCATTCTCACCCATTGACCACTATGCTGGTCGGCTACAAGAGGTCTGTTCTGAACCATTGACCCATATGCTGGTCTGCTGAGAGAAAGAGCTCCGTTCTCACCCATTGACCACTATCTTGGTCTGCTGAGAGAGCTCTGTTCTCACCCATTGACTGCTATGCTGATATGTAGGCAGAGCTCCATTCTCACCCATTGACCACTATACTGGTCTGCTGAGAAACCTCCGTTCTCACCCATTGACTACTATGCTGGTCACTATGCTGGTCTGCTTAGAGAGAGCTCTGTTTTCACATGTTGACTACTATGCTGGTCTGCTGTAAGAGCTCAGTTCTCACCCATTGTCGACTATGCTGGTCTGCTGAGAGATCTCCATACTCATCCATTGACTTCTATGCTGGTCTGCTGAGAAAACTCTGTTCTCACCCATTGACTACTATGCTTGTTTGTGAGAGGGCTCCATTCTCACCCACTGACTACTATGCTGGTCTGCTGACAGAGCTCCGTTCGCACCCATTGACCGCTATGTTGGTCTGCTGAGAAAGCTCCATTGTAACCCCTTGACTGCATTGTCTGGTGAGAGAGCTCTGTTCTCACCCATTGACTACTATGCTGGTCTTCTGAGAGAGAGCTCAGTTGTCAAATATTAACTACTACGCTGGTCTGCTGAGAGAGCTTCGTTCTCAACCATTAAGTACTATGCTGATCTGTAGAGAGAGCTCCATTCTCATCCATTGACTACAATGCTGGTCTGCTGATAGAGCTATGTTCTCAC
Source organism: Ambystoma mexicanum (assembly GCF_040938575.1). Lineage (NCBI taxonomy): Eukaryota > Metazoa > Chordata > Amphibia > Caudata > Ambystomatidae > Ambystoma > Ambystoma mexicanum. The sequence goes on from NC_090938.1 coordinate 47,229,098, forward strand.
TCTTTGACTAATATGCTGGTCTGCTGAGAGAGCTCCGTTCTCACCCATTGATTAGTATGCTGGTCACTATGCTGGTCTGCTTAGAGAGAGCTCTGTTTTCACATGTTGACTACTATGCTGGTCTGCTGGCAGAGTTCCGTTCTCAACCATTGACCCCTATGCTTGTCTGCTGAGAGAGCCCCATTCTCACCCATTGACTACTATGCTCGTCTACTGAGCGAGCTCCGTTCTCACCCATGGACTACTATGCTGGTCGGCGAGAGAGCTTCATTCTCTCACATTGACTACTGTGCTCGACTGCTGAGAGAGCGCCATTCTCCCCCATTGAGTACTATGCTTGTTTGCTGAGCGAGCTCCGTTCCCACCCATTGACTACTATGTTGGTCTGCGAGAGAGCTCAGTTCTCACATATTGATTACTATGCTTGTCTGCTTAGAGAGCTCAGTTCTCACCCATTGACCACTGTGCTGGTCTGCTCAGAGAGCTCTGTTCTCACCTATTGACCACTATGCTGGTCTGCTCGGAGAGCTCAATTCTCATCTATTCACTACTATGCTGGTCTGTCGAGAGAGCTCTGTTCTCACCCATTGACTATTATACTGATCTGCTGAGAGAGCTCCGTTCTCACCCATTGACCACTATACTGGTCTGCTGAGAGAGGTCTGTTCTCACCCATTGACCCCATGCTTGTCTGCGGAGAGAGAGCTCTGTTCTCACCCATTGACCCTTATGCTTGTTTGCTAAGAGAGCTCCCTTCTCACCCATTGTCCACTGTGTTGGTCTGCTCCGCGAGCTCTGTTCTAACCCATTGACAACTATGCTGGTCTGTTCTCACCCATTGACTACTATGCTGGTTTGCGAGAGAGCTCCATTCCCACCCACTGACTACTATGCTGGTCTGCTGAGAGACCTTGTTCTGACCCTTGACTACTATTATGGTCTGCTGATGGAGCTCCGTTCTCACCCATTGACCACTAGGCTGGTCTGCTGCGAGACGTCTGTTCTGACCCATTGACCCATAAGGCCGGTAAGATAGCTCAGCGGGTTGAACGTTTGCTGCTGCGATCTGAGCGTGATCTGCAGGTCGCAGGTTCGAATCCGGGCAAGGCCAACTCAGCCTTTCATCTTTCCGAGGTCGATAAATGAATACCAATTTCAGTTGGGTGATATTATATGTAATTATGTGCTCTGTAAAGCACTTTGGATTAAGGCGCTATATAAATAACACATCATTATCATTATATGCTGGTCTGCTGAGAGAGAGAGCTCCATTCTCACCCATTGACCCCTATGCTCGTCTGCTGAGAGAACTCTGTTCTCACCCCTTGACCACTATGCTGGTCTGCTGAGAGAGCTCTGTTCTCACCCATTGGGCCTCATTACAAGTTTGGCTCTTTGATGAATACGATTGATCCCAGTTGCAACTGACTGTCACTGGTCCAATGTTCCCAGGCATATATTTTACTGTCTGTAACAAACACTGTGAAACCCCTGGGTTTGGGCGTTACACAAATACCACAAATAAAAATAGATGCTGTTCTGCAGAGAGAAATCTACTCCCACCCATTGACCGCTCTGCTGGTATGCGGAGGGAGCTCCATTCTTACCCATTGACCGCTATGCTGGTATGCGGAGGGAGCTCCATTCTTACCCATTGACCGCTCTGCTGGTATGCGGAGGGAGCTCCATTCTTACCCATTGACCGCTCTGCTGGTATGCGGGGGGAGCTCCATTCTTACCCATTGACCGCTCTGCTGGTATGCGGGGGGAGCTCCATTCTTACCCATTGACCGCTCTGCTGGTATGCGGAGGGAGCTCCATTCTTACCCATTGACCGCTCTGCTGGTATGCGGAGGGAGCTCCATTCTTACCCATTGACCGCTCTGCTGGTATGCGGAGGGAGCTCCATTCTTACCCATTGACCGCTCTGCTGGTATGCGGAGGGAGCTCCATTCTTACCCATTGACCGCTATGCTGGTATGCGGAGGGAGCTTCATTCTTACCCATTGACCGCTCTGCTGGTATGCGGAGGGAGCTCCATTCTTACCCATTGACCGCTCTGCTGGTATGCGGAGGGAGCTCCATTCTTACCCATTGACCGCTCTGCTGGTATGCGGAGGGAGCTCCATTCTTACCCATTGACCGCTCTGCTGGTATGCGGAGGGAGCTCCATTCTTACCCATTGACCGCTCTGCTGGTATGCGGAGGGAGCTCCATTCTTACCCATTGACCGCTATGCTGGTATGCGGAGGGAGCTCCATTCTTACCCATTGACCGCTATGCTGGTATGCGGAGGGAGCTCCATTCTTACCCATTGACCGCTATGCTGGTATGCGGAGGGAGCTCCATTCTTACCCATTGACCGTTATGCTGGTATGCGGAGGGAGCTCCATTCTTACCCATTGACCGCTATGCTGGTATGCGGAGGGAGCTCCATTCTTACCCATTGACCGCTATGCTGGTATGCGGAGGGAGCTCCATTCTTACCCATTGACCGCTATGCTGGTATGCGCCATTGACCGCTATGCTGGTATGCGGAGGGAGCTCCATTCTTACCCATTGACCGCTCTGCTGGTATGCGGAGGGAGCTCCATTCTTACCCATTGACCGCTCTGCTGGTAAGCGGAGGGAGCTCCATTCTTACCCATTGACCGCTCTGCTGGTATGCGGAGGGAGCTCCATTCTTACCGATTGACCACTATACTGGTATGCGGAGGGAGCTCCATTCTTACCCATTGACCGCTCTGCTGGTATGCGGAGGGAGCTCCATTCTTACCCATTGACCGCTATGCTGGTATGCGGAGGGAGCTCCATTCTTACCCATTGACCGCTATGCTGGTATGCGGAGGGAGCTCCATTCTTACCCATTGACCGCTATGCTGGTATGCGGAGGGAGCTCCATTCTTACCCATTGACCGCTATGCTGGTATGCGGAGGGAGCTCCATTCTTACCCATTGACCGCTATGCTGGTATGCGGAGGGAGCTCCATTCTTACCCATTGACCGCTCTGCTGGTATGCGGAGGGAGCTCCATTCTTACCCATTGACCGCTCTGCTGGTATGCGGAGGGAGCTCCATTCTTACCCATTGACCGCTCTGCTGGTATGCGGAGGGAGCTCCATTCTTACCCATTGACCGCTATGCTGGTATGCGGAGGGAGCTCCATTCTTACCCATTGACCGCTCTGCTGGTATGCGGAGGGAGCTCCATTCTTACCCATTGACCGCTATGCTGGTATGCGGAGGGAGCTCCATTCTTACCCATTGACCGCTATGCTGGTATGCGGAGGGAGCTCCATTCTTACCCATTGACCGCTATGCTGGTAGGCGGAGGGAGCTCCATTCTTACCCATTGACCGCTATGCTGGTATGCGCCATTGACCGCTATGCTGGTATGCGGAGGGAGCTCCATTCTTACCCATTGACCGCTATGCTGGTATGCGGAGGGAGCTCCATTCTTACCCATTGACCGCTATGCTGGTATGCGGACGGAGCTCCATTCTTACCCATTGACCGCTCTGCTGGTATGCGGAGGGAGCTTCATTCTTACCCATTGACCGCTATGCTGGTATGCGGAGGGAGCTCCATTCTTACCCATTGACCGCTATGCTGGTATGCGGAGGGAGCTCCATTCTTACCCATTGACCGCTCTGCTGGTATGCGGAGGGAGCTCCATTCTTACCCATTGACCGCTATGCTGGTATGCGGAGGGAGCTCCATTCTTACCCATTGACCGCTCTGCTGGTATGCGGAGGGAGCTCCATTCTTACCCATTGACCGCTATGCTGGTATGCGGAGGGAGCTCCATTCTTACCCATTGACCGCTATGCTGGTATGCGGAGGGAGCTCCATTCTTACCCATTGACCGCTATGCTGGTATGCGGAGGGAGCTCCATTCTTACCTATTGACCGCTATGCTGGTATGCGCCATTGGCCGCTATGCTGGTATGCGGAGGGAGCTCCATTCTTACCCATTGACCGCTATGCTGGTATGCGGAGGGAGCTCCGTTCTTACCCATTGACCGCTATGCTGGTATGCGGAGGGAGCTCCATTCTTACCCATTGACCGCTATGCTGGTCTGCGGAGGGAGCTCCATTCTTACACATTGACCGCTATGCTGGTATGCGGAGGGAGCTCCATTCTTACCCATTGACCGCTATGCTGGTATGCGGAGGGATCCCCATTCTTAACCATTGACCGCTCTGCTGGTATGCGGAGGGAGCTCCATTCTTGCACATTGACCGCTATGCTGGTATGCGGAGGGAGCTCCATTCTTACCCATTGACCGCTATGCTGGTATGCGGAGGGAGCTCCATTCTTACCCATTGACCGCTATGCTGGTATGCGGAGGGAGCTCCATTCTTACCCATTGACCGCTATGCTGGTATGCGGAGGGAGCTCCATTCTTACCCATTGACCGCTCTGCTGGTATGCGGAGGGAGCTCCATTCTTACCCATTGACCGCTCTGCTGGTATGCGGAGGGAGCTCCATTCTTACCCATTGACCGCTATGCTGGTATGCGGAGGGAGCTCCATTCTTACACATTGACCGCTATGCTGGTATGCGGAGGGAGCTCCATTCTTACCCATTGACCGCTCTGCTGGTATGCGGAGGGAGCTCCATTCTTACACATTGACCGCTATCCTGGTATGCGGAGGGAGCTCCATTCTTACCCATTGACCGCTATGCTGGTCTGCGGAGGGAGCTTCATTCTTACCCATTGACCGCTATGCTGGTCTGCGGAGGGAGCTCCATTCTTACCCATTGACCGCTATGCTGGTATGCGGAGGGAGCTCCATTCTTACACATTGACCGCTATGCTGGTATGCGGAGGGAGCTCCATTCTTACCCATTGACCGCTATGCTGGTATGCGGAGGGAGCTCCATTCTTACCCATTGACCGCTATGCTGGTATGCGGAGGGAGCTCCATTCTTACCCATTGACCGCTATGCTGGTATGCGGAGGGAGCTCCATTCTTACCCATTGACCGCTATGCTGGTATGCGGAGGGAGCTCCATTCTTACCCATTGACCGCTATGCTGGTATGCGGAGGGAGCTCCATTCTTACCCATTGACCGCTATGCTGGTCTGCGGAGGGAGCTCCATTCTTACCCATTGACCGCTATGCTGGTATGCGGAGGGAGCTCCATTCTTACCCATTGACCGCTATGCTGGTCTGCGGAGGGAGCTCCATTCTTACCCATTGACCGCTATGCTGGTCTGCGGAGGGAGCTCCATTCTTACCCATTGACCGCTATGCTGGTATGCGGAGGGAGCTCCATTCTTACCCATTGACCGCTATGCTGGTATGCGGAGGGAGCTCCATTCTTACCCACTGACCGCTCTGCTGGTATGCGGAGGGAGCTCCATTCTTACCCACTGACCGCTCTGCTGGTATGCGGAGGGAGCTCCATTCTTACCCACTGACCGCTCTGCTGGTATGCGGAGGGAGCTCCATTCTTACCCACTGACCGCTCTGCTGGTATGCGGAGGGAGCTCCATTCTTACCCATTGACCTCTCTGCTGGTCTGCGGAGGGAGCTCCACTCTTACCCATTGACCGCTATGCTGGTATGCGGAGGGAGCTCCACTCTTACCCATTGACCACTCTGCTGGTATGCGGAGGGAGCTCCACTCTTACCCATTGACCGCTATGCTGGTCTACGGAGGGAGCTCCACTCTTACCCATTGACCGCTATGCTGGTCTGCGGAGGGAGCTCCATTCTTACCCATTGACCGCTATGCTGGTATGCGGAGGGAGCTCCATTCTTACCCATTGACCGCTATGCTGGTATGCGGAGGGAGCTCCATTCTTACCCATTGACCGCTATGCTGGTATGCGGAGGGAGCTCCATTCTTACCCACTGACCGCTCTGCTGGTATGCGGAGGGAGCTCCATTCTTACCCATTGACCGCTCTGCTGGTATGCGGAGGGAGCTCCATTCTTACCCATTGACCGCCATGCTGGTATGCGGAGGGAGCTCCATTCTTACCCACTGACCGCTCTGCTGGTATGCGGAGGGAGCTCCATTCTTACCCACTGACCGCCATGCTGGTATGCGGAGGGAGCTCCACTCTTACCCACTGACCGCTATGCTGGTCTGCGGAGGGAGCTCCATTCTTACCCATTGACCGCTCTGCTGGTATGCGGAGGGAGCTCCACTCTTACCCATTGACCGCTATACTGGTCTGCGGAGGGAGCTCCACTCTTACCCATTGACCGCTATGCTGGTCTGCGGAGGGAGCTCCATTCTTACCCATTGACCGCTATGCTGGTATGCGGAGGGAGCTCCATTCTTACCCATTGACCGCTATGCTGGTATGCGGAGGGAGCTCCATTCTTACCCATTGACCGCTATGCTGGTATGCGGAGGGAGCTCCATTCTTACCCATTGACCGCTATGCTGGTATGCGGAGGGAGCTCCATTCTTTCCCATTGACCGCTATGCTGGTATGCGGAGGGAGCTCCATTCTTACCCATTGACCGCTCTGCTGGTATGCGGAGGGAGCTCCATTCTTACCCATTGACCGCTATGCTGGTATGCGCCATTGACCGCTATGCTGGTATGCGGAGGGAGCTCCATTCTTACCCATTGACCGCTCTGCTGGTATGCGGAGGGAGCTCCATTCTTACCTATTGACCGCTATGCTGGTATGCGGAGGGAGCTCCATTCTTACCCATTGACCGCTATGCTGGTATGCGCCATTGACCGCTATGCTGGTATGCGGAGGGAGCTCCATTCTTACCCATTGACCGCTATGCTGGTATGCGGAGGGAGCTCCATTCTTACCCATTGACCGCTATGCTGGTATGCGGAGGGAGCTCCATTCTTACCCATTGACCGCTATGCTGGTATGCGCCATTGACCGCTATGCTGGTATGCGGAGGGAGCTCCATTCTTACCCATTGACCGCTATGCTGGTATGCGGAGGGAGCTCCATTCTTACACATTGACCGCTATGCTGGTATGCGGAGGGAGCTCCATTCTTACCCATTGACCGCTATGCTGGTATGCGGAGGGAGCTCCATTCTTACCCATCGACCGCTCTGCTGGTATGCGGAGGGAGCTCCATTCTTACCCATTGACCGCTATGCTGGTATGCGGAGGGAGCTCCATTCTTACCCATTGACCGCTCTGCTGGTAAGCGGAGGGAGCTCCATTCTTACCCATTGACCGCTATGCTGGTATGCGGAGGGAGCTTCATTCTTACCCATTGACCGCTATGCTGGTATGCGGAGGGAGCTTCATTCTTACCCATTGACCGCTATGCTGGTATGCGGAGGGAGCTCCATTCTTACCCATTGACCGCTATGCTGGTATGCGGAGGGAGCTCCATTCTTACCCATTGACCGCTCTGCTGGTATGCGGAGGGAGCTCCATTCTTACCCATTGACCGCTATGCTGGTATGCGCCATTGACCGCTATGCTGGTATGCGGAGGGAGCTCCATTCTTACCCATTGACCGCTCTGCTGGTATGCGGAGGGAGCTCCATTCTTACCCATTGACCGCTATGCTGGTATGCGGAGGGAGCTCCATTCTTACCCATTGACCGCTATGCTGGTATGCGCCATTGACCGCTATGCTGGTATGCGGAGGGAGCTCCATTCTTACCCATTGACCGCTATGCTGGTATGCGGAGGGAGCTCCATTCTTACCCATTGACCGCTATGCTGGTATGCGGAGGGAGCTCCATTCTTACCCATTGACCGCTATGCTGGTATGCGCCATTGACCGCTATGCTGGTATGCGGAGGGAGCTCCATTCTTACCCATTGACCGCTATGCTGGTATGCGGAGGGAGCTCCATTCTTACACATTGACCGCTATGCTGGTATGCGGAGGGAGCTCCATTCTTACCCATTGACCGCTATGCTGGTATGCGGAGGGAGCTCCATTCTTACCCATTGACCGCTCTGCTGGTATGCGGAGGGAGCTCCATTCTTACCCATTGACCGCTATGCTGGTATGCGGAGGGAGCTCCATTCTTACCCATTGACCGCTCTGCTGGTATGCGGAGGGAGCTCCATTCTTACCCATTGACCGCTATGCTGGTATGCGGAGGGAGCTTCATTCTTACCCATTGACCGCTATGCTGGTATGCGGAGGGAGCTTCATTCTTACCCATTGACCGCTATGCTGGTATGCGGAGGGAGCTTCATTCTTACCCATTGACCGCTCTGCTGGTATGCGGAGGGAGCTTCATTCTTACCCATTGACCGCTATGCTGGTATGCGCCATTGACCGCTATGCTGGTATGCGGAGGGAGCTCCATTCTTACCCATTGACCGCTCTGCTGGTATGCGGAGGGAGCTCCATTCTTACCCATTGACCGCTATGCTGGTATGCGGAGGGAGCTCCATTCTTACCCATTGACCGCTATGCTGGTATGCGCCATTGACCGCTATGCTGGTATGCGGAGGGAGCTCCATTCTTACCCATTGACCGCTATGCTGGTATGCGGAGGGAGCTCCATTCTTACCCATTGACCGCTATGCTGGTATGCGGAGGGAGCTCCATTCTTACCCATTGACCGCTATGCTGGTATGCGCCATTGACCGCTATGCTGGTATGCGGAGGGAGCTCCATTCTTACCCATTGACCGCTATGCTGGTATGCGGAGGGAGCTCCATTCTTACACATTGACCGCTATGCTGGTATGCGGAGGGAGCTCCATTCTTACCCATTGACCGCTATGCTGGTATGCGGAGGGAGCTCCATTCTTACCCATTGACCGCTCTGCTGGTATGCGGAGGGAGCTCCATTCTTACCCATTGACCGCTATGCTGGTATGCGGAGGGAGCTCCATTCTTACCCATTGACCGCTCTGCTGGTATGCGGAGGGAGCTTCATTCTTACCCATTGACCGCTATGCTGGTATGCGGAGGGAGCTTCATTCTTACCCATTGACCGCTCTGCTGGTATGCGGAGGGAGCTCCATTCTTACCCATTGACCGCTCTGCTGGTATGCGGAGGGAGCTCCATTCTTACCCACTGACCGCTCTGCTGGTATGCGGAGGGAGCTCCATTCTTACCCATTGACCGCTATGCTGGTATGCGGAGGGAGCTCCATTCTTACCCATTGACCGCTATGCTGGTATGCGGAGGGAGCTTCATTCTTACCCATTGACCGCTATGCTGGTATGCGGAGGGAGCTCCATTCTTACCCATTGACCGCTATGCTGGTATGCGGAGGGAGCTCCATTCTTACCCATTGACCGCTATGCTGGTATGCGGAGGGAGCTCCATTCTTACCCATTGACCGCTCTGCTGGTATGCGGAGGGAGCTCCATTCTTACCCATTGACCGCTATGCTGGTATGCGGAGGGAGCTTCATTCTTACCCATTGACCGCTATGCTGGTATGCGGAGGGAGCTTCATTCTTACCCATTGACCGCTATGCTGGTATGCGGAGGGAGCTTCATTCTTACCCATTGACCGCTATGCTGGTATGCGGAGG